>NC_068364.1:80330901-80443401 GCF_020536995.1 Dreissena polymorpha
TTCGCGTTGCAACGCTTTATAATTTTTAGGTTTTAAAATCGTCAAAAGATGCATATAATGGCTATATTAGAGCATGGTTAATGTTCAGTATTACTGTTTCTTCACAAGTATCATAACTAAAACGAAAACTTACGAATCTGAAACAAATTTTTTCAATTTTGTCAATTTACCAAAGCGTGAAAAGATCCCTTTAATTGATAAAACATTTTCTCAAACATTATCACAAGGAAATTTGCCTGCAATGTCATTGATGTTATTCATCACATATATTTACTAAAATCAGTTTGAATACATGCAAAAGTAGTGTGCGTGAAAATTTGAAACCCTAACATGAAACCTACACTTTCTATTGTATTTAATAAGAGTTGCTAATATTTGTTTTTTCCAAAACTTGAGTAGTACTCGGATAGGTACTAGTAAGCGGACATTGGTTTCACTCATTTTATTATCTTGTAAATTAACTTATTTGAGGTTTTTATATTTTTTTTCTGTTGAATTATTGTGTATGCCTAATATATGTTAATTTCTGCCTATTCTAAACAATTGTTTGGAATATATTAATAGGTTCGACAAAAGAACTTCATCAGCCAAGGGAATGCCACAGTCTTCGGGGAAAAAAACATGGCTACATCTGGAGAGAGCTTAAAGATCTACTATGACTGCAAAGTAAGAAAATATGTATTGTTAATTGTAATTCTGTTGATCCATTATTACAGTCATTTATTAAAGAGGTTTGTGTATACTAAATAGTTAGATGTAAATGTACTTACAATGAGAACACAGGCAAGTCATAATTATTATTAAATCAAAGATGATTTTTGTTTGCTTCAAAAAAATGAAGCAGAGGAGTGTACTGAAGACATATATGACAACCATGTGGTGATCCTGGTCTGGTATGACAATATAAATGATATCATAAATATCATAGTTTGATTTCTCTCAAACATGATCATTGAGAGTAGAACATTAATGTCATTTCAAATTCTCTATTTTTCTGCAAAGGATTTCATATGTATTTCTGTTTTTCAGGCACAGATGGTCCTATGATGACTCAACAATGGATGACAAGGAAAACACAAGATCACCTTTTTAAGACGAGGTCCACTTTTGAGAACTTTGACTCGAAATCATAGTGCTTTATTTGTGGCGAAAAGTGCAGCCGTCATAGAGACAATACATCAAGAGGTTTTAGCAGAAGTTGGTCCCTAGGGCCAAACAAAAAAAGTGTGTGTTTCGGGAAACGACTGAAAAAAAATTAGGTAGGGTAGGTATTTTTTTTTCTGGTCTTTGCGATGGCTTACATGCTTTTGCAATGGGAATATCCGGAAAAAAACATCGTACCGAAGTATGCGCGTCCTTGAAATTGGTACATATTCCGTTTCTTGTTGAATTCTCAAATGCGCATAATTAAATTTGTAATCCGAAACACTCTTCCCAATTTAATTTTTACTCGACGTTATCACATTCTTCAAACAAACTGTACAGTGTGTTTTAATCTTTTCTCTCGAGAAAAGCGCGCGCAAATTATTCCCTACATGAACAAGCGTCACGTCAAACGCATGGAAAACGTGCTTGCATTAAATTTCCGTTTAATGTTCCGTGGTAAATTTTAACAGAATGATAAAGCGAATGATTTGTTATTTGACATTTCCTCAAAATTAATTGCAAATCAAACACACTGTATATTTATCGTTACGGACGTTTACATAAGTCACTATTGAAACAGTTATTGTACTGTATACTGGTGCAACAGAAAATCCAGACGAAACTGGATTAAGTGTTGGGTGTTGTCAAAACGAATCCCGAAATAAACCCCCTTCGGAAGAAACACCCTTTCCTAAAAACAGCATAACGGAAGAAACCCCCTTTCACATTTTGCATAAACGGAAGAAACACCCTTCCATAGCGGAACAAACTCCCTTCCTGTTTTCAAACAGGCGGAATAAACCCCCTTCATAACTGTTATTCAAACTGTTCGAAAAACATTGACACATAATTCGATTCACAATTTATATATAGACAAGACTGTGCAGTGACAATCTTGTGTCAAGCTCGTATGTACCAATAGGGGTCGTCGTCAACCGGGTTTCATGTTTTAGTTGAATACGTATACCAGGCCACTTTTATCTACTGAAAAGCATTTAGAAAAACAAAATTATTAAAAAAATAGTGGTTGATGTATAACAACAAAAACACAAATAACACCATTAACAAGTCTTATAATCGGTACGTTAACCATATCTTGTGTCAATTGCATAGATCTATGTGCGCTTTTAATTGCTAATTATATTTAAAAAAAACAGATTGACATAATTATACACCGAAGTTTGACAGGAATATATGTAGGAGTCACGCTGTTGGGCGGTCGGTCGATTGGTTGGTCGGTTGATTGGTTTGTTTGTTTGTCCTAATCAAATGTTTAAAGTTTGTTGAGCGACTTCATTTGTCAAGCTATTAAATCGAAACTTGGAATATGTATTCCCCTTTAAAGTGCAGATGTGCAAGACACTTTTTCATGAGCAGTGATCCACACGTTCTTGAGTTATTTAGCCTTGATAGTGAACCTATTATGGCAAACGTATACAATTTTCTCCGTTTGTGAAGTGATCTTTTTCCATATTTCTCAAGCGATATAATTGAAACTTGAAATATTGCCATAACATGAAGTGTATGATGTTCAAGACACAATTTTGTTTGCTGTTTCAAAGTGGTGAGAGGGTATGTTAAGTCATGTTTGTGACAAAGCTGTAGTTTATATACGTAAAATGCATCACGTATTACGATCATGAAGTTTAAACTTAATTAGTTTTAACCCAATTCCAAATCATGGAACAATTGTTAAGAGTTTAATGGGCAGATATATTGACTTTAATTTAACATAAATGAAATAATGCATATTGGCACTTTTAACCTAAACGTGTTTTAAAATAAACCTTGTAAAATTGTACTTGCAAATTATCTGATAACCTGTTTACTAATTATATTATGCTTGCAAAAACTGTGCATATTTGTTTTAAATGAGACACTCCATACATATATATCAGCACATGTAATTTAATCATGAATAAGGCACAATTCTAATATTGGGAGATTAATCTCCAAGTATAAACATGCTTGACATTGATGTCAATAGATGCTACAAAGTGGTTCATTTCTGCAAGATTCTACACATCCATGTTCTCAACAAGATATTGTTCCCAAACAGTCGATACTTACAGATAATTCTTACTCACTTTAAGATCAAAACCATTGGTGGATACCGTAATCCTGACAAGTAAACAAAGATGAGAAGCTATTTATCATACGTGATATGGAGAGTCCTCAGTTAATCTGCACTAATCGGAGCAAATTATCAGCTACATTTGTTCGAGTGGACAGAAACCAACGCGTTTATCTTGTAATCTAAAAGTGCTCAGTTTAAAAATTATTATAGGGCGGTTAACTGCATTGCTTGTAAAACTTGGTTGACAAATTAAATTGTTGCAAAATTTTGCCTAGATCTTCGACTTCAATCTGAAAAAGCAATATATACATGAACATAATAATCTGCAATTCTGTCGTGTGTGTTTCTTTCCCCATAGTAATACTGTATTCGAATAGTAAAGCTTAATGCGAGTGAACTCGTTTATATTCGAGGGTGAAGATAGCTTACTCATAGCCCTCTACTGCTTGATAACCCAAGCTAAAATAAGTCTTAGCTTGCTGATTCAAGCCGAAATAGGTCACAGTTTGCAACTTCGATGATACGCGTGTCACAGTACAGAATGCATGCTTAAATATACGTAGTACGTTTGAAAAAAGAGTCTTGCTAAACTATAATTAGTACTTATAAAACAAAGTTTCTTTTATTTCATTGAAACGAATTTTGTTTGAAGAAAAAAAATGTGTCTGTTCAAAAGCGCTTGGTGCGATATATATGTTTACTTATTTTGCGTGTGTACTTAATTCATTAACTCTTAAGGCTTCTAGAGCAATCGCTTGTATAATTCTATCTTTGCAATTAATTATAGCAAATTGTTCGTTATTCTACCGATTACAATGCGTTTTTTTTTCAGTAACGTGTTCATCTAAATCATTTTTTTCCAAGTGTGTTTGGAATTGGATTAAAGGTAGATCCAAAAGTGTGCTTCTGCTCGTTGGCGCTGTTCGGCAAATGTTGCTGTAATTTCACCCGACTTATATTTTAAGTTGTGTCCAAAAATTACATCCTTGCTTGAAATTAATCCCTGAGTCAGACAAAAAAAATGTGATAAAAGTCATAAAACTTATCCTCGGCGGTAAAACAATTTGGCCGCCTGTGAGAAGTTTGTTTGAAAAGCTCTCAAAAAACAAGGGTATTATCATAATTAAGTGTGGAAAATCTTAACTCTGCACAAATTTAAAGACACATATCCCCATCAAGTGATATCTACTGATAGCATGTTCTGATTTCTTCGCCAAGCTGTTTGATTTACTGCTGATGTGTGCACAATGATTTTATCTTATCTGAGTACATATTGCTCACGAAGACCTTTTGTGACAATATTGTGTGCGTCGTCTGTTCGATATCATGTACCATATTAACACTTCAGAGCGAACATGGATTGCTCAATTTTCACGAAACTTTTTCAGTACATTTGTCGCAATAATATTCCGGACAACGTCACTAGGTCAGATTAAAAAAAGGGCTTGTGAAAACTCTAGAAGAAACATGTGTTACACAATCTTCATGAAGCGTACCCAGAACATGTGTTTTTATGATATCAGCAGAGTGTTTGGAAACGATTTTTGTTCGTTAAAAACATGGCTGTCTGCGGGAGGGGGGTAGCAGCTGTTATAACATGGGTATAGTCAAACCTTGTGACACTCTAGAAGTCTGATGTTTTGCACAATCATTATTAGACTTGCATAGAACCTTTTTTTCAAATGATATATCAGCATAGTTTGAAAATGGCCCTTGTCCTTTTAAAAACATGGACGCCGTTGGGTAGGGCAGTTTTCTTATGTGGCTTTAGTGGAAAAAGGAGGTGAGGCAGTTGTTCGAGGCTATAGTGATATATTGTGGACGCACTAGAAGACGATCATCATTAATTTCAATCAGAACATTGTTAAATGATATCTCGGCTGAGTTTGTAAATGACTCCGGTCTGGTTTTTCTTCTTTTGCGTCTTGGAAACCACTGTAAACACTTCAAAACACATATCATTTTGTCCAATGATCATTAGTTCTAATGATTTCGAGATCGAGTATGAAATAAGTTCCGGTCCATTAAACAACACGCTTAGCGGTTCTACTGACCTATTGTGTAGATAGCGATGTTTCAACAAAAGGGATTAAAATGTGCGAAAGCGACTCTTTGCGGATAATGGAGCGTGTCTGTCAAAATCGTCAATACTATGCGTATCCTTGGACATTTATGAAATTCTACGCTGGATTATAGTGTGCAATCGATAATTGCCGGGCGTAAAATCGGATGATTGATAACGATAGCGGAAGTGGCAAATGCGCGGTTATTTTCGGGCACTATTTTTTTCAGAGATCTTTTTTTTACAAGACGAAAAAAATAGGGTCGGGACCAAAATCGTAGGTAGGGTCGGGTTACCCAAAACACACATTGTTTTGGCCTAGTTGAAACTTCTATATCTTCAGACTCTAACTCTATATATCGCAAAGTGTAAGATATTGCTACTGCAATAAATGATGTAGCCATTATTGACAGATAGGCAAGTGTTCCAAATGGTGATCTTTTAGCCATTGGGGCTCGATATCATAGAAAAAAGGTTGTTTGACTAAATACTACCAGTGTAATACTTATGCATTTTACCGGGCTGACACCCAATAAGGCCACTTCTGAAAACCAAACAAGTTCATACACAATAATTGATGAGATAATTAAACATGAATTTGAGCATTCTATTGTTGTTGATAAAAAGGTGTTCTTCTTTCCTACATAAAAAAAACGTTTTGTTGAAATTTCTGAATCAGAAGGATGTTCAAATGATGCAAACTATTATAAAACTTCCAATTTTAAAAGGTTGTTTGAAAAATTATGGCCAGAGGTATCCTTTATTCATCAGCATGAAAAGCCTGACCTCGTTTGTTCGTCTAGTTTGACTATTAATGATGCTGTCAGAAAGTCAAAGGAGATGGACCAGGTCATTCAAGATGACAATGAATGTTCATACGATAAACTACCAGAGTCAGAGGACGACACAGATGAAGCTGTAGTTCATAAGGCAATGGGTATTTTGAGAAGACGAATTATAGAGAATAATCCTAAATTTGATGACTTCTTCTACGCTCTAGAACGAATCAAATTGTCAGATCAGAAGCAGTTTGTGGAGTCTCTTCTTTACAAGGCAGTGTGTTGGTTACATGACAAAAATGCTACAAGGAAGCTTCTGAGAGGACCATTACAAGATGTCTAGCTGTTGCTTGTGACCTAACTACACTTGTCACGTAAAACCCATCCCCTAAACACCTGGGCTTAGGGATACACCTCAACAACGAGTTTGGCAGTCGCCATCTGATTGAAGATATGTACTCTCTTGTTTATTCCATCTCATATCCAGATCTTCGGTTATTCTTGACATCAGCAGCCCAACCGAACATTGCACCACACAAAATAACAGACTCTGGTGGTATTGTACCAGACAATATACTTCCTAGAGACTAAAGGGGGAAGCTTTTAGTGGCAGTTGCTGATCACTGGAATCTGAATGAGCGAACAGTTTCAAGATGGTAAAAGGACGACTCATGCGATGACAAGCATGTTGGTCAGCAGTGCGCAAGCCGAGTCAACGAGGATTTCACGACTTCCGAAAGCAACAAGTAGGACGTTTGACAGTAAGTACCTTCCTGGTTTACAGGAGTTGTTTTTCAGTGTTTGTAACTTGAAAACATAATTTGTTTTTTGCATCATCTGTATTAGTAAATAGATTGTAAAACCTCATATATTGCAACATTTGTAAATAACGTTTATGAGTCTGTATCAAGCATCTAATACCTGGTTAGATTTGATAGTTGAATAAATATGATACATGGAACACTGCATAGCTGTTCTTTACATTTGCCTTGATAAGTCTTAAAGTATTCATTAAAGATTAAAAGCAAACTTATTAAACTTGATGGTTATAATGCCAAATGACTTTCCACGAACCAGGAAAATGGCCACATAGCGTATGTAGTCTTTGTTACCATGGTTACCAACACAATTTTGGGCATTTACTTTTGTTTAAAATGAAGCTTGTAAATGTTGCTATATAATAAAGAGGTTAATTATCACAGCAAATGTATAGCATTTGAATTAAAAAAGAAAATGATATGTCAATACTCAAATTTTCGTTTATTTTTCCATTTTTGACCATGAAATGACCTTGACCTTGACCTTTGGTGACCTTGGTGATCTGTTTGGTAGAAGCCCTATATCAATGGATTACTTTTATCAGATATTAAAGTCAATACATATATGTGTTCAATAGACGTATTCAATTCATCTTTATTAGTAATTGAATCATAAAACGACGGCTATCTTGGACGCCATCTTGGATTTCTAAGCCCTCCAGCACTTTCCAGAAAAACGACATCTTGTTCTGAAATCTACAGACACTGACGAACATTTTTGTATAGTAAACCCTCTGTTTATAAGTTGTGGCCAGTCAGATGTTATAAAGCTTAACAAATTTGCAGCAATATGGAGTTAACAATGCGTTCATTCACATTATACAGACGTAAATGCATTAATTTTCGAGGATCGCGGGTTCGATAACAGGATCGGTCGCATAGATTATATATTTCTTTGTCAATTCGTGATTACTACGACCATTCGCCCAACTCTGATTCATGTTTTGAATATTTCTGCAGAATTTACGGAAACCAATACACCAAATTTCACAAAAAAGCATATGATTATTTCTTTGGTTTTGGTTTATATATGGTTATTCTTTAATGGTGTCCGCATGAACATGTACACATGCCTATCGTACATATAAAACATATTGGACGTATACGTACCATGGTACATACTGGTATCGTTTCACATAGTGAATTACAGTACAATGCTGATGAAACATACGGTTACTACTTTTGAATATAATCAATTTATAATCTACCAATGTATGGCGAAGAGTAAACAAAAGATTAATGCTAGGTATCGGAAAATACAAACATCAAATTAATACCTTTTTTAGTTCAATTGAGCCTATGCAATAAAGCAGTTTGAGGACATGGCAACATCCTAAATGTCGAATGTCAAAAATAACGTGTAAACGTGTCATATTAATATAATTAATTAAAACAAACGAACCCTGTTTTCTTCTTTTTTATTAATTAGCCCGTATTCCAGACAAACGATTGGCATATCAGAGCCACGATTTTCCAACGAATGTTAATGTGTATATACGACGTATATCTCTTTAAAACATGTTGCTTATTAGCTCCGAAAATAAGAACCTTAACACAAGGATTATAAAAGACGCGTATTAATGCTGGCAATGTTTGAGTTTATTTTGTAAAAAGCGGATAATGCAATTGAATAACACAAATTCACTTTTAAGTTTTTAAAGCTGTACTTAAATTTAAAGAAACGATATATAAACTACAAATAGCATCGGTTACATGTTGACTCGTTTTCATTGTGTTTATCAATCATTTATTAAGGTTGCATATATTAAAATGTACAATTAGCTCATGGGCGCATTTCGTGGTTTTCCATCGGACGTAATACGCAAAAGGGGTTGTGAAATATTTCTAGTATATCCGTTGGTACAATCATTGCATTTTACATCGTAGGCATTTCAATAGAATAGGTTCCTTAGATAGGTTTCCTAGTTAATAAGTCATCTGATGTCGAAAGTTGCTTGTATTGAAATAGGCTCTTAAAAATGTCGGACACTGATGTCGACAGGTAAAAAGGGATGTGTTTAATGGTTTGAACATTATTTGGCTATTTAAGAAGCTGCAGCTTTTGTTTTTAAAATCTAACGTCAATTATTTTGATAACACTCAATTAGAAATTGTGTTAAACGTTTAAAATAATCATCAAAGTCGTTGACACTTATACACTTATACACGTTTGTTTTTATAGTTTCATTTATTTAACCAGTCATTTACGACACATCATTAAATGCATTTTCCATTACTTGCTTCAGGTCGTATCAATTTGCTTATAAGTGTGTAAATTATGTGTTAAATACGTATGCTAAAATAACATTCTTAAACGAACTATGTACCTGATTAATACCTTCCGTTATGACTATTGGCATTAGCGAGAGAATATTGTTCCAAGACGAGACATCTAGGCCATTTTTCCCAACATATCACTCACCAATAACATACTATTTAACAATTTCGTCTTCGATTCAGATTTTAACAAATCTGGAGAGATGTGGCGATAACAAAAATTCAGCCAATGCGATATGATTTCACCAACAGCTCTAGTCAATTAATACACTTAACAATTTGTTAAGAGTATATACTTTTACGCAAATCGTTTAGATTTGTTTATTTTAGATAACAACACAACAAAACGTCAAACATATAAACAACATAACATATACATACACTTGTTTTATCCCAGATTGTCTTCTTCTTATCCCCTGCTACAAACCAAATGATTTATGTTTTATTCTTTGAATGGTAGTTTCTTTCAAATAATAGCGGTATATATGGTTGGTGATTTTGAGAGGAATATGCAAGCTTTGGTTGCACTAGCTGTTAAGTTCGTTTTATTTGCAAAAAGCTAGCTCACACCGTTACAAAAACTGGACTTACACGAATTATATCATATCAGAACTTATGACATCGAATAAATATGCGCAAACTATGATTACGAATGTTTTTAGTTGTCAGAGGAATTATCAACAAAACATAACAATAGACCTGTGTTGTTACGCTTTTTTTGTTCCGCTGAAATTGACAGGGTGTTATGAATATATTAATGGTCTGGATAAAATGCGCATTTATTTCGATAATTGCGCTCACATAGGTGCTTATAACGAGATAACATTGTTGTGAAATAAAGACCATAAGGAAAAAAATGTGGATTTAATTAGTTGAAGCGTAACTTGTGGGATAATAAATACATTATTCAAAATATTGACTAGAGCTATTGATATTCAGGCATCCGTTTTCTTTTTCTTGACAACATCACTAGCTTCTGTGACTGGATGTTAGTAATATCACCAATTTCTTCACGCCTTATCTCAACGTTCTTGTTAAGAAGATGCACCGCAATCATACTTATTAGGGTTTTTTTTACAATACCGTAAACAATATGCATTATTGCGTTAACATTGTAGAAAGCCGGACAATAATATGATTTTCAGCTTATTTCCGTATGTGAAATAATTTAATAATTTATGTATTATGACATTTTAAGAATTTGCTGGTAATTCGTGTGAAATGGCATTTAGGGAAGAAACTTTGATAATAACTTGGTAACAAAAGAACCAATCTTCCAATTGTTTCATATATACATTTGCTTTGTATTAGTATATTAAACAAAACTGTTCAAGCTTATTTGGTATGTTCATGCCAACACAATATATTTTCAAACATATAAATTATAAAGAAGTAAACATGCTAACTTAAAACATAGTACATCCATGCACTCTAAACGCGCTAAAATCTTATGTTTGGAAATGCACCTGTCGATGTATGATCACCAAATCTAAATGCCAGCTCATATGACAATGAGCAATTAATCAAACCGGTGATACGGGTCTGAAAATGAGTACGAAAATGCTATAAACATGCTTTATCTCCTAAACTGGTCGATAATTTACTTCATTATCAGAAATGATGGACAGTTATGACTTGCATATATATGATTTTATAAAGTCACAACAACGTGCTCTTTTAAATAGCGAATATTATAACATGAAAGTGTATGACCTTAACTTGACTTTTCGATTGCGTTAACATTATCATTTTGAATAAGTCTGTGAGTTTAATAAAATAATACTATTTTTGAATGATGTAATTTAACGCTGGTTTTTTGGAAACACTCAATGTATATGCTTCCGTGTTAATAATTTAGTGTCAAAAACAACTTACGTGCACCACTTTCGAAAGTAACAAAAATGAGGCCAACTTATGGTTCAACGCACGTCAGAAAATTATCCGAAGTGTATGAAGCAAATAAACGTTGCAAACAATACTTAACAAATAACTTACACGTGGCGTTTTATGTTAATAAAAATTATTTAGAGATCATTAAACTCTAATTTATAAAGCAAAATAATATATGTGTATGAATATGGAAAAATGTATTCAATCCGCCATCGAAATAAGGTAATGTTTTAAAATGTGTATATATTGGTTTTATCTTTTAATTCCACTGCAATAACTGAAGGGTTTATTGTGAATTAACATCTTGAGCTGCATTTATAAATATGTCTTCTGTTACCAGACCTTGCAGTTTAAGATGCGCTGAATAATTAATAATTAGCATTTAAATGTATTTTTAATAAAACTTGATCAAGTTTACGACGACGAGCTTCTTACAATTGGTTTAGACAACGCATTATTTAAGATGACCGTCTAGGCATTGAACCCAGTTGTGTTGACGTTGGTGTTTTTGGTTTGTTTGTGTATGTTGTGTCTAGTGTCTCTATGCTGCATACAACAGTTCATTATTATGTCATAATTAAATCAACGCTTGGTAAAATACGGTTTAGAAATTTCAGTTTGTTCTTAGTTGTACATGTTTGGTCACCTGTATCAAACTTTGCTATTGTTTTTCTTGCTCCTGTTAAACATATTTACGGTAATGTGTGTTACAAACATTTACGACAAGTCATGTCCTTCGAATCGATCTTCGCCGCAAGAAATGAAATGCCAACCTATTTGGCTTTCTTTTTGTTCAGGGTGAAAATTCAATCAGGTTCGTGCGCAATTAATGTTGGTGCGAACACAATACTGAATCTTCATAAAAGGTCAATGATATAATATAACACAAAATGTTCATGCGATCCCAGTAATCACCATAAAACGCGTACATTGAAGAACGAAAAGCATCGACTTTTTAACTGTATATCGACCTAACGCACCATGTCAATTATTATAACCTCTAAGAAAGTGATAGAAGTTCATTACCAGCCGAGTCTGACACAACACAAGTGACATATGTCTTCGTTGTATATTTCAACCGACTATGTGCCCTACATCTATTGCATATATACTTAATCAGCAATAATTAAAAGACGTTTACTGATTTACCACCGCAGCATTATCTCAATGAAGTGAATATAAAAATTCAATTTGTTAACTAAACATATGTTGAATGTTCAGAAGTATATACATATACATTAACATCCATTAAGTAATAAAGTGGGGTTTATACGCTGTTTGTGATATCTTTGGGATGATGAACAAAGTCCAAACAAAAAATCCACCATAAAGGGTGTGCCAACTAAAGACGCCAATATGACAAACTACTTACAAATGAAGGGACTTGTATTGCTTGCAACAGTTACTTTATGATCATCAACAACGAATGTGTAATATTTAATACAGTTGCTTCAATACAATAATTTTATAAGTTTGATATTTTCGTGAAAACATTATATTGTTAACATATAAAACACATAAACACAAATTGAGAGAAGCACAAAGCAGAATGTATTGTGTACTTGATCTTCCTTTGTTAGTAAAATACCAGTAAGCATTCATGATGCTGGGTAAAATTGCAATGAATTGGGTTCCAATGTGTCCCCTATAAACTCGGTATACAATAAAAAGCATGTTTAATTGATCGTTAGAACAGGTTATTTTAATACCATGTGTGATTAGTTGGTCCGAATTTTTTAAATCGCTCGGCTAATAAACTAAACATTTAAAAGGTACAGAAGCAGCTGTAGTGTGACTGTATTTTTCTGTAAAGGATGCATATAGATCTACGCAAATTGTTATATTCAATTAGTTAACTTATTATCATTGAACGAATCGTTTTTCATTTTAAACGCAAATTCAATATTTAAACAACCCAAAATATGTATCAAAAAGTTGTAAATCATTCATATATTCATAATAAATGTTTCTTCTGCATTTTGTTAAAAAAAAGAAACAAATAAACCCAAACCATTATCATAGATTGTTATTTATCACCTTCAAAATATCATAATTATGTAACAGTTCGGAATTTTGTCAATAAACTTTGGTTATTGCATGCAGTGGTTTCAAGTAAAATACTGCTAAATAGATAATGTACATTGTAACTTCATTAGTAAGCCCCTTTAACATGTTAAAAATACAATTTTTATCTTTTATTGAATGGATGATAAATACGAATCTAAATGCGTTTGATTTATAAGCTATTTAAAAACTATCACAAAAAACATCTTTATTTAGAAAGTCAACAAAGGAAGCTGAATTGGAATACTTTATATCTTAACACCATCATAATTCCCCATATATAAGCATACACAACAACTAACGATTTGTGATTTGAACTATGAGAATATTGATGTGACACTTTGTTGGCCGTTTGGTTCTGCACTCAAATGTACAATTATCTTGCAAAATATTTTTCTTTTATACTGTATTGCTGTTACGTGCAATAACTGTTGTGATATTATCAAATGTATATACATTTTGTGTATATAACTTATAAAACTGCTCTTATACTGAAAGATTCATTCCATCATAATTGATAATAGTCAACTTTTCTTCGATTTATTTTACATTTTACGGAATCATGGTTGTTTCTTTTTTATGTTTTCGTGTGAAGATTCAATATAACTATATCATTGATTTTTTTCCCAAATGTTTGCAAACAACAAATTAGTTTTGATCATTGTTAGAAATTAAACCAATTAAATACATAGTTTATGTGAATTTAAAAATCAATAACAGTATTTAAAACAAACTATACAAGCATCGTCTTTAAATCCGTAAATTGCGTGAACCAAAATGTGGTATGATGAAACGTAGAAAAATGCTGACTATCATTATTTATGCCGACACAAACATATCAATGGTGTAAAATTCCAGTAACCAATACGTTTATTATAAGCAGCTTTATTTCAAATTTCCTCAACGTCACTAAGGGAGCGCATATACATTTTACAGTCAATCATGTGAGCCTTATCGGCTTGTAAGTGTATTTAATTAGAATATTAGATAGCTCACTACTTACCTGTAGTAAGAACATCTGTTTGATCCATCACACTTTCGAATATCTGCCAACACCCACATGGTGACAAGCTCAAGAATGAGAAGTTTGTCAACAATGGCACTCGAGTCTATTAATATCGTTATCAACCCTACGACTGGAAACAGTTTTTTTTATGCGAAGTCTACATTTATTTCAAGCTCATTGATACATGATTGCCTATGTTTGATTAAAATTAAAATGCTTGTTTGCAACTTTATTTGTGAAAAATATTTACAACATAATTGTAAATATTCATCAATCCGCAATGGGGAGAAAGGTTATGGTTAATGCTCAGATAAACTGAGGATATTCAACGTGAGCATTATATGCAGATGTAATAAGGCTTTTTAGCCCGGAATCTCTACAGTACGTTTCATATTAAACCCATTGGTGCATTTATCTGTGCTCATGAAAGTTCACTATGCAGATGCTCTATCCAATGTGTTCACAAGAAAGAGCAAATGGTTCTAGAATGTCAAAACCAGAAAACGTCAAATTGTAGCAGGCAGTAAATGGAAATGCAAAAATCTGAATGATGGTTATATCATCCAATCATTTCATCATACTCCCTGATATCCTTACAGAAAAAGATTGATTGTCGTAAAACTTTCAACTAATAATAGATTAAGACCAGCATCTGGGCGCATCCCAGACAATAATAGCGCTTGTTTCGAATACTAGAATCAGAACACGTAAAAATCGGAACAAACAAAGTTTCGCATTATCGTTTAACAAAAGAAAACAACATGCGTTTATGTAGTTCAAATGTCTGGTCATTTAACTACGTTATTTAATGCCAACTTTTCAGACAGTATTGACCATAAAACACCGATAACTCCAACATTATTCATTTAATTGTATATGTCTATGTAATATATCATAAAATATTCAATTTCAAAAAGATATAAGATGATAATGAGAAATATATTTCGTTGAGTTGCTTACACAATTCAAGTCACATTTGAAAAATAGTACTAATGATAATAAAACAAATAATAGCAATATTTAATATAGAAATACTAATAATAGTTATAATAATTATAATTATAATAAAAATAATAATAATAATAATATTATTATTATTATTATTATTATTATAACTATTATTTTCATTATTATTTTTATTAATTGTATTGGTATTATTATACGTTTTATTATTAGTATTATTATTAGCAGTATAAGTATTATGGTTTCTGTCTATAGCAAGAGTTAAGAGTATCATTCCAGAATGTTAGGTTTAACGTGGAACGGGCATTTAAGATGCATATTTAGAAAAGGATTTTGTATGCTTGAATTTGATAAAAAAGATAAGAACATAACAAACGTTCTCCTTAAATATGAAAACGCATCATATGATACTTTATTTGTGAGAAAAATACGGCTAAATAATCTACATGTTATTAATTAATTGATAGCTAAGAAAAAATATTCGAGAATAAATAATAACCTGATTGTAATTTGGTTCGTAGAACTTTGAACATGTGTGTGTATATTAGCTTGCGAACACTTTATAAGATTGAATGACAATAACTGTCAGCAATAATAATAAACGGCGCCAAATCTAGCAAAAAAATAGTTTATAATAGTATGTTCGCCGCAAAGAAACCAAACAAAAAACACAAATAACAAAGGGTTTGGCTGTGTTGAGGTTACAGGCATGGAATGAAATAATTGCCAAGTCGATACAGACGCATAAACTGATATCAACATTTAAACGCACACAGGTACCCATGATAAAGTTTGTTATTACTTCTAGAACAGATTACTACTGCTGTGTGTTGTTCCTACATCTTGTATTGTTTACAGATGTCTAAAATCTATAAACACACATAATATAATATTAGATGCCACGATCCAAAGGGTCAAAGGAGACACTAAAAAGATTGCCATGAGCAACAGCAGCATCGTTAATTGTCGCATCATTAAGTCTTAACTTTGTATCCGTTTCTTCGTTGAATAAAGCTGATACCATTATGTAAGTGCCTGCATGAACGGAGTCTTATTGCTGGCTTCATAAATTCGAATGATCCGCTATTCTGAATGTATTTTTTATCGGAAAGAAAATCAAATGTTCATTTTACGGACGTCATACAGTAGGCATTCAAGTCTAATCTTTTGTCGAAAATGACATTTTGTGTGTGATGCGCATATGATACTTTCGTGTTCAATATGACACTCCTACACGATGGAACACTCTGTACGTATATGAATATCAAGTGTCAGGATTACTGTATACTGACGTAGTCTTATACAGTGATAGATGATGACCTTGAATGTGCATTTTATCAGATAATGGTTCAGTGAACTTCTTTATGCAAATGTATATGCTTTTGTAAACCTGTTATATACCTGTAAACCTTATTTTGTTTTAATAATAATGATGACTTTAATTGAATTAATACTGACCAATACGAATGAATGTTTCCGGGAAAGTACAATGTAAAACTGGTCACTCGCTAACATATCATCAAATATTAAACGGCGGCAAACGCATTCTCAAACGTAACAAATGAAAACTGCTTAAAAGGATTGCAGTCGGAGAATACAATAGCAGCAAGCACCAGCGCACAAAACTTCAAAGTAACTCATCTGTAACGATTGAATAATTTAATTGTGTTTAAAAACGGGGCAAACTTAAACGCATCGTCCTGTCCTATAGCACTTTTGCTCACTAAGTTTCTGTCATTAGAACAGTAAGAACAGCTTTATATTCACCATACTCCCCTTTAACCGATAAAACACACTCTTGATAGCACTCTTAAAACTTGAATATTTATACAATGGAACTAGCATCTAAAAATGTTAACACCGAGCATAAAGTCTGGCTTAAAAATAAAATGAAAAGACAACTTGGACAGAGTACCTCCATATTCAACCATGTGCACTCTTAAGAGACCACGACAGTTTACTATCTTAGTGAGCTGTCAATAAATAGTGAGGTTGCTTTAATAAAACGTCGCCCTGTGTTTTATTACAGTTTTAACACTATGTTTGATATTCTTGATTTTTATTCAAGGAATATTCCAGTTTTCAGGGCTATAAAAGTAGTTTTTAGAAATAACAAATATCAACGCAGAAGCTTTGCAACAGTAACAATTATGTCACAATTTATACTTTATCAGTGTGCCCAGGCCAAGCTACATCACAGCTTTATATTCATCTCAGAAAGTGTTTATCAAGAACGCACAGCTGGTCTCTATACGTCACAGTAATTACACGGGAACCTCCGGTATTCAGAAACAGGAGAAATGCTAACGTGCGGATAAAACAATTACACACAACCAGAGACAAATAAAACAATGTATTTTCCTATAATTAAAAAAAGGTAACGTATTTGATATAAAAATAACATAAGTCTCTTTAGCCCGTTTAACTACAGAAAGTAAGACGAAAAATTGGATCTCAAACTTGGCCGTTTCAGCCTTAAGCAAGAAGTAAAAATACACTAGATACTAGAAAAAAGACCAAACAATCGACTAACATTCTCGTCACTAATTTCGCTATTCTAAAGTAAACGAAACAAGTCGTCAAAACCCTATTTATTACAAGAAACAAAACGGCCATTCGAAACGCGCAGTGTTTCTATCACGCTTTCACATTGGCGAACGGGTTCAATCCTTCGCTCCCGGCGCAAATTAGCTTGTAAGATTTCCCAGAGCACTCCGGCTCCCAGCGCAAACCATACCAACATGAAATATATTTTAGTACAAATCAGATGTCGGGAAATCAACGCCTTAATTAAAACATTCGTCCAAACTTCGTGAGTCTAGTAGGTTAATTAGGAAGAAGTGAACGGAATATTCTGGGTCTTTATATAATTCAACTTCAGGCGCGGGAGGACCCCATACACTTTGAAAACACACCTATACGTACAAACACACATCCGATTTGCCAGTTTAAATACATCTTTTTACTGAAATAAAATGAATCCTTACAACGACCAAAAACTTGCATTACAAGCGTGAAGGACAAATGCAACTATTAATTTCAATGGACCTTAAAATAAAAAGCCCTATGTAATTTTAAGAGCTGAATAAAAGCATGAACATTGCAAAAGAGATTTTTTGACATTTTTTTTTATTTGTTTAAATTTTGCTTAAAATTAATTGGATGCCTTGTCATAGTCCAATTTAATAAATTAACGTGTTGTTTAGAATGCTAACAGTTAGGTTTAACATACACCAAATAAACCGGTCCGTTCCTTTTAAATATACTTTTTGTACAAAATGTCAAATCATAATGTATTTGAATTAATTCAATTTCACGTATCTACGAGTTTCATGTCGAAGCCTCAAGAAATATTTCAGAATGCACAGAGCTCCAGATAAGGATTTGTGAAATAAGTAACGGTACTGCCACTGACAAAAAGAAAAGGAGTAACGCTGAAAATCAATTAGTACCTGTACAACCATATCCAAAAATACAAGTAGTACTGTACTACCCACGTTCTTGGATATCGATGGGTGTATACCTGACTTTACAGAAACATTTTCAGCAATTATAATAAATATATTTAGCTTCTTAAACAGTTGCTTTATTAGGTTTTCCATTCTGAATGATGATGCAAATACAACTACACATTAAAACTCATGACTAAATACTATTTATTCATTTTGCTTGACAAGAAAACACAAGCCAACTTGTAAGCTAAGTAAATGAACACCAATGTTACTGTCTCATCTCATAAGAATCATTGCTTTAGCAGTCAACTGTCTAAGTTGGCATTGACTATGCCAACTATGACATTTTTAAAGCTTAAGCAAACACTTCAAATGCCTATATGGGCTTACAGATTGAATGTCAGAATGGTTAGACGACCGTATGTAGCCATTATATGACAACAAAGTGTTTATTTGAACCGCTTTCGGTTAAGCCGGCCTTCCATTGCGCACAGACATATTGTTTTTGACGTGCTTACGAGTTACCAGAAATCACGCCACAGAATAGATTATAATACCGGAACCCAGTCTACAACTTTTCGGCAATTTAAATTAATGAAAAGCGCCGTAAGGTAAGAGATCAACAAATTATGCCGCGCTGACGCCGACATATCGGTACGGCCAGATTTTTTTCGTGAATGCGTAAAAGGGATATTAAAGTCGTTATTGTACGTCCAGTTTATAAAAATAAATGCGTAAACCTTAAGGAAAAAGCCGTATTTACGACTGTAGAGCCCTTTTCTGGAGCTCTGACATTGCACATGCATTTACCGCATACTGTCACTCAATCATTCCAAATAAGCATATCAAATGTAAACCCACAAACCAATAAGTTTTGTTCATTATGGTAAAGCCTTTTTATAGAATGACAATGCCACAATATGCTTATAGCAACTGGTCCCAGTGCACTTTTTCGTTTAAATATGCATGTGTGTACGTGTTTCGTGTATTGTACGACCAAGATTACAGGTAATAGATGAAAGTTTCTTCCCCACAACATGACTATTGTTTGGCAAAATTACGCAAGTGTCCGAGGACATGTTATTATGCTGTAGTGTTGCAATCAGCCTTAGTGGTACATCTTTCCGTTTTTGCAAGGTATATACCCATTATTAAAGGGGCCTTTTCACGTTTTGATAAATTGACAAAATTAAAAAAAATGTTTCAGATTCGCAAATTTTAGTTTTTGCTTTGATGTTTGTGATGAAAAAGTAATACTGGAAATTTACCATGCTCTTAAATATTCATTAAACATGTAGGGATCTTTTGACGATTTAAAAACATAAACATTATAATGCGTTAAAAGGCGAAATAATTGAATAATTTGGAGAGATTTGTTGTTGCCGGTATATTTTGTGACACTACGAGGATTGCTTATATAAAGTATAAAATACATAAATCATTGTATAAGCACCGATGGCCGAGTGATCTAAGCGTTAGACTTTTACTCCGGTGGTCAGTGGTTCGAGCCCAGTTAAGGGTTACTTTTTTCTTCCTTTAATAGTATTTTTGTTTTTTTACTGGAGTTTTTTTTATCAAATGTTTACATTTATCAATATAAAGCATTTAATGACACACTTTTATGCATGCCAATAACTGTGAAAAGGTCCATTTAATATATATAACCTTCAGGACTGAACACTAAGTATATGAAGATGTATTTAGCATTGCGACAATTCTACATGACCACATATATTGAATATCAGTTAACCGGCTGAAATATAGTTTTGAGAACAGTAACAAACGCTCGACATGCATTTGTATACAAAAATCGCACTGACATTCATCAAAAGTAAGAACTAAGTAATTCACAAATGTTATCAATTATTTGTATTATTCATTAATTCGGGATGTTTTATGGGGAGGCTTATCTATTGCTATTTAATCAAGCTCGTTTGTAATTATCCATTATTTATAATAATACGGTATCTACAATAAAGACTTGTAAAGAACAATTGTACATGTAATTTTCGCATAAGAATGAACATACGTGAAATACAATAACATGGGACAATGTTTACGGATTCGTATAAAAAGACTAGATAAAAAACACAATAGTGTTGATTGTTTCAATTGTTTATGTTTGAGTATAAACTAAGCATTGCAATACTCTTCTGCAGCAAACGATTGCGCCCGCAAATCTTTCTTCAAATAAAAATGACATCGGTTGTAAAGGCGCAATTGAATTGGTGAAGAAGTCTTTCGAATCGCTCTATGGCTCCTTAGCTGTATAGACATAATTTAATTATATTATGGACTGCTTGATTTAGTTCACTAATCTGTTATTTTGTTGTATATATATATTGAGAAATTGTCAACGTTAAAACGTATTTCTTTGTTTTGAAAATTGCTGTAAATAAAACACTCGTTTTGATTATGGCTTTTTATTTTATATTCGTTGAAATTTGAACTTTAAAAACAAAAGTATAATTGAAATTGATATAATAAGAATATACGCAAATGTCCGGCCTACGTTTCATATATGTTTTCATATTCGGATGATTAGATTATAAATGATCATTAAAAATTCAACGACTTTCTCGAAAATCACTGATGCAGAAGAGACTGACTTTATCCACATTTCCATCATAAAAAGAATACCGCATCAAAAGTGTCATCCCTGACAAAATCAATGTGCGCATGACCTCCGCATTTGGATGTTGCATGTTGGAAAATAAAGTTAAGTTTCATACAATTCCAATGATTAGTTTAAGAAATTTCGAGTTGAAACGAATAATAATGCAATATGCAATGTTTCTCTGCAAATTATCACCCCGAAAAAATTATATAATGGAACCAACAAACAATATGCGTGTTAAAATGCATATAATGTTTCGTCTAATTCCGGTCATTTGTTTATGATATTTTGCAGGGAAACCAATAATTATATACTATGACATACTTATAACGGAATGAAATTATTATCGTTTTGAACAAAAAGACTATGTTCATGTAATTTAGCAGAGACTGTCTGGTTATGGTTCAGCGCGAAATATGCATGGGTTTCTCGTTGAACTTACTTCATTTGTACAATTTCATGCGTTGTGTATTAGAGTTCATGATTTTAAGTTATTGAGCACTAGTAACGCATTCATTTGTATGATCATTATTTTCATTCATCGATGCATACCTTTTCTGTTATAACTTAAAAACATCAATTATTTACAAACTAATTGTTACGTAAATAAAACATTTACTGTGTTGGTGTATGTTGCACCACATCTTTACGTTCTTACCGTTAACATCTTATTCAAATGACGTAATTGTATTTTGTATAACTTACTAATGTTAAAAACATTTTATATTTCGTCGTTTTTATTATATCATTCTATTTTATTATATATTTTGGAAAAGTAATAACAAACGTGTATCACTACCCCAAATCATGTTCTTATCTTCCTTAATGTGTATTTATTGTTGGGCGGACACATGCCGTGTTTTGTAGCTCCCGGAGTTAGCGCCTGGAAATAGCATTGTTTCTACTTTTTGGCAAATCATATCTGAGTTATGACAAGAGATATGATTAAGTCAAACCTGTATAAAAATAAAACTGTTTCATTGTCTATGCATTTTGTATTATAGATTACTTCTTGGGTTTGTAATGTATGATTGGTGAGTTGAACCATTTGCATTATGATAGCTGTGTAAACAGTAAAGTAAACAGTTTCGTAACGAATCGCGTTATTGCTGGATGCATCGTATGCATTGATTACGTCGTTGAATGGGAAATTCCGTTGTATTTTCGAATACGTTTGGCTGTGATCCTATACAATTATTAGAACTGAATTTACAATTTACTAAGTTTTGATTCATAACAAAAACACTTAAATGTTAATTTGAAATCCTTAAAGTAAAATTTAAACGCTAGATGCGGTATGGTAACATAAATTTAACGAGATACAAAATGCTCTTGTTTATTTGTGTGTGGCACATGATATTCCATTTTAATTTCCCGCAACGATTAATATTCTTACGAAACATGAAAACAATCATAGTACATAAATATGTGTTGAATATCTTGGCCCACAAAAAAGAAAAGAGCATTATGTATTTTGTTCTAGCGTTAAAATGTTGGCGTTTGCTATAAGGAACATTGATTTTTATGGGTTAACTTTATTTTTCCAAAAATTGTACAGAATATTTGTTGATTTTGAGTGTTTATGGGTGACTCTATTATAATGCTATTTTAGTGCCCAATAAAGAATGCATGCATCACTAAAATATATGTCAGCGTTTTTCCTTAAATATATTTTTGAAAGTTTAAACCGTTTCATATTAATCAACACCAATCAAAACGCAATGTCCAATATTGTTTTTAACTTACCACGACAGCAACGGAACTTAAGTCTTATTGATATTGACGTAACTTTCCAAGTAATCCAGTATTCTAGCACAAAAAGGGATGTATTTGCATATATTACAAGAATATTAGTAGTTATTTCATTAGTATTTAAAACGGACAAGTAATAATACTTATATTGTTTAACTAGCTATAATCTCTTCCCAAAGGGTAAATATAGTAATGATGTACTTTGCATTTCGTAAACCAAAAACATAGCTTGCAAATTCTGAATAAATTTGACATAATATTTTATATCCACATCACAGTTGAATAATGTTAACAAAGTGATTCATTAATTGCATCAAAAAATATGCATTTCAAAAAGAGAAACACATCACAATTTATATTGATTGATGTCTAAGATTTATTATTTGTTTTGTTTTTGTAAATTAGTCCAAAGTTAATAAATAAGTATTATTATTAAATAAACAAACACACGTTCCGTGTTTATTGCCGCATGGTGTAACAACGCAACACTTGTTAACACAATTGTTAAATGTGTTAGTCCCCTTATTGGTACCTCATCAATTGTCGCGAAAATGTCATAATCTAAATTTAAAGTATGCATTTTTGCAAAAAAAATAATTGTAATTAGTAGACATAACAACATATATCGAATCAAAACATACTCTTATAGTACTTTTTAGAAAATCGTTATAATTTCATAAATGGTATGTATGCGGACGATAATGATGATGGGCTACCACAATGTGACTTAAGTATGTTTTCCGAACATATACGACGTTTGAAAGCGCCGTAGAAATTAAGTATTTGTACGTATTAATTTTTTCAACTCGTCGGCATTCTATGCCAAGTTATAAAATACGAATCACGACAGTTTTTTTATATAAAACAGAAAAAGATTGGCATCCAAACCAATGCTATATGCCTATACTTAAGTTTTCCAATACACTTTGCACATCAGTTACAAAAAGCATATGGATTAATAAACGTGCGTCAGAAAATACATGAGTCGTTTTCTGAGAAAACTAGGCATAATGCATGTGCGTGAAGTGTCGTCCCAGATTAGACTGTGCAGTCCGCACAGGCTAATAAGCGACGACACTTGCCGCCTAAATTTGATTTTTGCCAAGAAGAGACTTCATTTAAACGAAAAATGACATAAAGGCGGAAAGTGTCGTCCCTAATTAGCCAGTGCGGACTGCACAGGCTAATTTGGGACGACAATTTACGCACATATATTATGCCCAGTTTTTTCAGAACACGACTCAAATACTTAAAAAAAGAACAGTGGTTCTCGTGCAAATGCTTTGGTTATTATAACGAATAACCGAATTTGCATAAAATAATTTCGATACAAAAGTAAGCATAGTTCTTTTGTTAAGTTAACGTATGTAGATGATATTTTATCTTCAAAATTTAAAGCAGAGTGTCCGATCAGGAGCTACCCTTTCCGCTTTAAAAATCTAAAAATCGACATTCAACCGAATCCAACTAATTTTCTTTTTATTTTATGTTTTTCATCGTTTATTTACATTGTAAAAGCTTAACAGGAGAATTTAGTTGGTATAATGACGTCATTTGGTCACACTAATGACGTCATTTTTGGTTTTTGAAATGTATTGAGTCACGCCACGGAAGAAACTCCGAGAAAGTGTAATTTTTCAGCGAAAAGGGAAACAACTGTTAATTTTTTTTTTTTAAAAGGGACATAAAAGAAACAGAAAATGTGTTCATGTCAGTGAAATATCGTTTAGTATTTAACTCGTGATCATAGAAAAATAACATTTTCACTCATTTCTGCGCCACTCGTGAAAATATATTTTCTATGATTAATCGCGAAATAATAAACGATTTTACAATGACATGAACAAATATCCTCTATTTGTCAACTGCCAAAATGAATTCGACAATGAAATTTCTGACAACAGACCACAATTATACCGGTACGATGTTATGCTGTTCAAATTGATTTTCATATTCATTGTTTAAGCGTGTTCACAAATGTATGAATTGTTTATCCTTTACTGATAAAGCTTAAAAGATATATTATGTTTTAAATAAACTGGTAAGCAAACATCAGCAGTGTCTATGACTGAGTCTTCACCACCATCAAGCGGAAGTTAAAGAACAAGCGCATACCAAAAACCATTGCAACTTAACTGACTTGGATAAACTAAAAGATAGCGAGAAAGCAGAGGCGTTCCAAGAACAGATAAGTTTTCAGCCCTGAACATCCTATTCAAAAAGGCAATAACATTGACATGCTACCAACACAATCAATTAAGTCCTTCTGTAATCAGCAAAATGAGTAAGTTATTGGAAGAGAGAGAAGGACGAGCTATCCATGGTGACAACCGAGATGATGGACCACTGTTTCAAAAGAAGACAGCTTAGGCATCAAAAGTACACCAGCCTGGACTCTAGAACAGGATAAGCGAAAGAAAACAGGGAGATGAGACAGAAGATGAAAGAGGACAATGAGGAGAGGATTGAGGAGCATTTGATATCAATTGACAAAGAGATCACCCCAGGCATCATTAAAAAATGCCACATATAAGTCCCTACGAAGATCAATCAGCCCAGGGCAAGTTTTATAGCAGACTCTGGTGGGAACCTTCTGACAAAGAGTGCTGCAGTCATGAACAGTTGGGCAGCGACCTATATAACTACCCGCTTTAACCACACATATGTCTCTTTCAAAACGATTCAAGGTGCTTTGTGGGGAAGCTGATGGAGCTACGTGTCCACTTCCGCAGTCTGGCCATCGCTGGGGTGGACATGGACATATTTTTAAGATCTCAGCGGTACTGATTCCTTACTTGGACAGGATTGCTTCCAAGTTATTGAAGCTGGTCAATATATCTAGCTTCTTGCTGTCATGGTGATATCCGAACATGTGTTGTTTGTGCTGGTCATCATGATCTTTGACTTCACAATGTAGACCTCCATCCCGTATGCTCCTGCGCTTTTATAGAATCGGTTATAAAACAAGACTTAATGCAAAAAATTTAATTTCCATATGACCATTTAATCATTATATCAATATAAAAGACAGTATTGGCGCAAGTCTGCACAGTTTTAATCACCGTAAATAAATAAACACTCACACGACAGCCATATAAAACAAGACGAAATGCAAAAGTTCAATGCAAATTTAACTTATTATTGTATCAATGTATTGAACATCATGGGTGTCAGTCTATACCACAGAATTGTCAAATGAGGAAATAAATTTATACAAAGAAATCAAATGACACATATTTATAAAAACAAGACTAAATGCCAAACAGTAAACTGATTTGTTTTAATCTAATCGATATCATTAACTATAACCCATAGTTTAAATCATCGGAACATCGTTTCCTGTGGCTTCATATATCGTTTCGATTGTGCAATATTTGAACTGGTGCATTGTCAATCTATATCTGCATTCACGCTTGATGTTTACCGTTTTTATATATAAATTTTATCCCATTTTTATACCGACATTGACAGTATAACACCTTGTGGAATAAACTTGCCTGTCTCCCACCTTGTTGAATATACCTGTCGCGTGCACGGACTACTTTTTACTTAACCACTGAATGATTTTTCATAAGAAATCTCTAGAGTCGAGAAAACTTTAGCTTCAAAATTATACGACCTTCAACCTTTAAATCTAGTCAAGGGACATAATTTTTCGCCAATTTTCCGTATAATGAATCAGCTGATTGATGGCGTCATAAAATGACATACTTATTGCGTCATTTTCCAAAAATATGTGATGTCATCTTCTGGTGTAAACGAAACTAGTATGCAATGTCTGGGAATAAAACATTGAGGACGCGATTTTTGTCCGTGTACATTTATCCTGAATGTAATTATGATATGAAGTGCATATTCTATGGACTACTTACCTCGGATGGAACCGGTAAGACGAAGGATTAAGATCTACATGCAGATCTAGCTTATTCGTGTTATTGATGTTCAGAATGTGCGAGCACATTTGGATGTGAAATTGAATGTGTAGAACATATTGATGGGTGTGTATTTTGGTTCAGTAGTCTATTCGAATTGTTTTGCTTTTGAATGTAAGTAATCGTAAGGGTATTTTATTTGATGAATAAACTTTGTCTTTGTTATTTTATCAAAGAAAGTCTATTCAGTATGAATAACCCGTTTGCAACAAGTGTTTCAAAAATTAATAGAATTGTGACGGATTATCTTGTGTTGGGTCACAAACTACATGATGTGAAGGCTAGATCTAGACGCCATCAAAATCTGCAGCGTCCATTAAAAAATAAGGCGAGTATAGTTGTTTTGATAATTTATGTTTAGAACGACTCTGTGTGTTAATCTACATGTACATTTATGTTGACATCGACATCATTTTGTCAGGAGCAATCGCCGCCATATTGGATTTTGATCATTTTCTTTCGAAAATAAAATGAATTATATTAAAGTAAAATCATCTGTTCGCGGTCGTAATGTGTTACAATTCGCATGCTGCGTAAAATTGAATTGAGGCATATGGTGATATTTTTTCTCGTTTGACAGTTTGTGTGTGAATTTTTTTAAGACTATTTTGCGTACCAGAACAAATACATTTATATCACTACGCATGGTTACATTCGTTAGATTTAAAGCGCTTTTAAAAATGAATTAAAGTTATTGTTAAGGTTATTAGATCTATTTTTGTTAAATGTCACGTTGAAAAAATCAAATGGGATAAATCGAATACTAGGATTAGCGTTGAATACAGAGAAGTTTATGTTCGCCAAGGCTCGCGCTTCCGGCATTCTAAGCCTCGCAACATAAACGTCTCTGTATTCAACGCTAACCTAGTATTCTCTATGTGTCACGCTGTAGTATTTGTTTAAGACTTAATTATATTAAGCAGAACTTTGGGCGATAATCTTTATTTGATAAGTGGATTTGTTTGTGTCCAAAACTGTGGGTTATCATTATCTGTGGTTTATCTAGTTCTGTATGATATGAGCTAAAACAAACACATAATCAACAGTATTATGGAATAACTTGAATGGATTCATTTTCTGAATTCGTTGGTTTTTATTTTTCTTAATTTCATTTTCCACATTTGTTTTCTCTTTTTTGCTACGAAATTTGGTAATTTACTTTTGCAGAATTTAGTCTGATGAATTTTTTTTGCATGGAATATTAAACTGGAAAGTATTAAATCTATCAAAACTTTTTAATTGGACATTTTGTTATGCATGTCTCCTTAAAGTCCTTCTTTTATAGATTCTATATTCAGACTGGTGGAGGATGTTTTGTAGATATTTAATAAGTGGTTCAGTAAAGAGGCACGGATGCATACTTCAACCACTTGTTAATAACTAGGAGTGTTCTCCTTAATAAGGAAGATTTTAGGCTGGCTAGTCTATTCACAATGAGAAATAGTCATCTGACACCAAATGGTTTCTGAAGGACACACTCAAATTAACAATACCATTATCGTGACTATGTACTTAAAGACGTAATTTTGTATGAAAGTCCATCCATGGTTAGAGTGTTAAAAAATCTAGAAGATTCAATGTGTACACTTAAGATACAATTGTAAACAATCCAAACAATATGCAAGGCAAAGTATTTGTACTTGAATAACATTTATATTTTAGTCATAAACTACATAGCATACGAGAACATCAATGTGCTTTGTTGTCTCCCACTCCATATATGACTGTATAGTACTTGAATAAAAATGCATACAAAATTGTTTTCATGACATTTCATTTTTTGTCATTCATCAATATAAGCCATTTTCCCATTTTGCCTTATTAACATTACTTGCAGATGCATATTAATCGCGTTAATTCGTTCTCATTTTACCATGTCGTAGGGTTATTCTGTTTTATACCATGAAGTTATTCTGCAATCAAAGCCTAAAGATGTTGCGTGTTTTTCCATCTGATAGAGTGGCATGGGATTGCCGTTTCACAATTGTGACAAAAAAGTTTCACACATTCAAACTTTTTCATAATGTTTTACAAAATAAACCGCTGTAAACTGTAACAAACTGTCTTTTTGAGCTACAACCCTTCAAGAACGGCTAATTTGCTTTAAAATATTACAATTGTGTTCACTGATTTTTTTCTGATCTTGCAATTTTTGTTGCTTACTAATATAACTTGATAGGCATGTTTTCATTTAATTATATACGTTTAGGAAACTGGTGAAACAATGTTTTAACGTATGCTCGTCTTATTACAACCCTATTCAATTCGAAAAAAGTTTATTATGTAGCACAACTTGAGGTACTATGTAATATCCGGGGACTCAGATCTGTTCCAATCTGCAGTGAGCGTAAAAGAAGCAAAGCAACGTGTGAGTCTTGCACTTGGTTAAACAGAAATGGTCTTAATTACAATGAAGATCATTTGGCGAAAGTGAAAAACATGAGCAATGTAGGAATTACGCGAAAAGTTTTACAATAAAGAATCTACATATTATTGCAAACTGTTTATTTATAACTGTAAATGTTGTTTAAATTGTGATCCTTTTGTTTGAACTTTGATTTAAATTCATTTTAATGAAATGCATTAAAGGTTTTTAAATTGTAAACGTTCATATTTATAGGAACTCCTATTCAAATGAGACCCTTGCGCTTTTAATTTGCACAAGATTAGCGTAAGTCTATGTATAGTTTATATTGTTTCTAAACAAACAATAACATAGAGAAAACCATGATAAGTATTTTGTTGATCAGATGATGTATGTTGTGTGCTGTTCTTTTTTTTTTTTAAAAGGCCCACGAAATAACAAATATCATCATATTGCCTTATTTTAAAAAGGTTAGATGTAACTCAACTGTTAAACATGATTTAAATATACATGTTATCACGAAATCGTTTTCATAAACTCACAATAACGATTTAAATTATGTCAATGTGCATGTTTGGTAAGATTATCAATATCTTGATTTGTAATATCGTATATTTATTTAAAAATAATATTTTGTTTTATTTATGTCAATATATGAACGTACCTTCGTCCCACAGTAACCGTCAATATACCAAGAAAAACACGTACATTACGAAGGACGTCGATAATACCCGATGCCGTAAATCGGATTATTGTGTATACTGTTATGTAGCAAAGAAGTATGAAGGAGGAGCAATTTCGATTAAGTTGATATGGGAAACTATCAAAACATCATTGGAAGAAACATTATATTTGCTGATATCAGGACATCAGGAATGAAATTACAGTTTAAAGAACTGATGAAATTACTGACAGTTGAAACGAACAAGAGAAAACAAAATGGAAAGCGCACACTTTCCTTGAACACAAAATAAATTGTGTATCTGGATAAACTGCCAAATACATGTAGGTTGTTGTTGATATTGTTGGTTTTGTTTTACTTATGACAAAAAAAGAAACTATTGAAAGGTAGCTCATATTTAAGGACCAAAATGTGTGCCTTTCAAAGAAGTGAGTGGTTTAAGCGAACCATGCTACGAACTATATATTTGCTTAGTATAAACACCAATTGCCTCAATGAAAAAAAAATACGGTGCATCATTGTAGGATGTTCACAAATACAGCAATTTTGACATATATGTATGTTTGTATAAGTCTTGTATTCGTTCTGTGTAGTCGTCTAACTCTATGCAATTTTTATATTGCAAAACCTGTTAACGAATGTGATTAACAAAGTATAAGGTAAAAAGATAACTCTCTAAAATGATTGGGAGTGATCCCCATTACTAATATCAAACACGTGAGAGTATTGCATTATATCTCAGATGGATAAAGTTATTAACATTTATTACTGTTTTATTACAAGTAAGCCATTACTAAATAAATGCACGAATATCCATTGATTTAGCAAATTGCGTCTGGAAGTAATTATTTAAGGTGAAACAACCGTTAAACACCAAACCATATGATGATTGTTCTAAATGTACACACTAATAAATATGAAATATTAATTATTCTAGTTTATTGCAGAATCTCTTTTTTGTAGAACCTCTGATCAAACACATTCACGTAAGTAATACATCTATTTTAATCTAAGAATATTTGCATATGCTGTAATCATCGATTAGTTTATAAAATGTGGTCTTGCTATTTCAAAACAAAAAATCATACATATATTACTAAATATGTATATTCTGATGATTAACAAAATTCTATTTAATAATATTATAAACGTAGGAAGCTAAATATTTACGCTTATATAATAGAAATAATAGTAGACAACATATATATATAACCAATCTTTTATATACCAAGTTTATTTTTTGATATAAATTAATATTATGTATCTACACTATGCTTTCAAAGAGATGAATCGACGAGGCATCTATTTACTTTGATATTGACTTCAGCATTTATATGTTAGCGATATGAAAGAAACACAATATGCGTGACACAAAATAAATCGGATCTTTGATTGATCAAATAATCAGGTCATACATATATATACTACAATACTCAAGAATAATGCTATTTCGGAAAAAAGGTTATAGTTCAGTTCAACAACCAGGTCCAAAATAACTTAAATCATAAATAACATTAAACGATACAAATATAACATATCTGTTAAATAAAGAGTGTTCAAAATCATTAACAATGTGTGACCGTATTTGCTGCCTCTGAGGTAAATCGAGTTAGTACACTACGTTCGTACCAAGCTTATAGTGAGGTATATTTTCTATTCGCCCACGTCGCATTCGAAAAGAAACTTAATTAAATATTATTACAAATGAAATTATTTTAAGTGATTTTTGCCATATATGAGATGGCATTCCTAAATGCTTTTAAGCTGTTTTTGCGGACATGAAATTTTATAAAGTAACACACATCCATTGAAGACGTAAAATGACGTATATAAGAATGAGTTAACATTAGTTTGAATATAAATATTTAAAATAATCGCATTCATCCCATGTATTCATAAACCCGCCTGCAATTAGCTTGTGGAGTATTATTCTTACGTATTTCAATATTTAAATATCTAGGTACCGTACTCATAGATATCGCAAAACGATGAAAATATTTAATTCAATCACACTTTAACTATACGAATAAAACAAAATACTAAGCCGATAAACGGAAGTATTTATTAACGAATGTAAATAATTTAACAGCAAGCGAATACACGTATTAATATACAGACGGTGTGTTCTCGGCTAAAGCGCGGTTGGAAGAATTCCTTTGAATAGTCGTATTTGCAAATTTGATCATGTATGTGGAATATTGTTTGAAGAGACCACATAGGTACATTTAAACTTCAGTAAAAAAATACGAATGAAATAAACTACAATCATTTGTTATTTTTACCACGTTAACATTGTATTAAAATCTATATTACAAAAACGCATACTGATATATCTTCAGCTCCTGAAGCTAAAATTCATACATCGCAGTATATAAGATTGTTTGATTTAAGAGCAGTATTTGTTCACACAAACACGTGGTATGTATTAACCCCAACTTGTTGTTAAATTAACATTAAAATGTAATTGTACCAATACATTACGAACATGTTTTTTTTTTACTTTAAGTCTTCAGTCATATGTTATTATTCTAAACTTCCCGTACCAAATGTATTAACAACATAACGTGTGTTAAAAAAATTGAAGACACCAAGGTAAACGTAAATGCATGTATTGTATTCCTAAGAAATATTTACACAAACAGGCCTTTTCGTTTTGGATGCTTTTTACGATATATTACAGTTGTTAAAGTGATTGAAATAATGATAAAAAAGTGTCGCGTTATTTTACTGATAAGCTCGATGTATTAACATCGTTTTATGTTTATAATATTCAAAGTAAGATCATATACCCATACTTTATAACACGTTTTAACTTTAAATCGACATGGTCGCAATTGACATACATGTCTATACGATCTCTAGCACAGTTTTTCGAAATCAGAACAAAGCATAAGCTTCAGTACTTTATTCATTTCTTTTTTTATTGAACATGTCTAATTAAATATTGACGGTACATAAGACAATACTAAACATAGCCATGCTTTTTTGAACTGTTGTTGGCTTTCGATACATCATGTATAACGTGTCCTCTAAACTGTTGACATAAGTTATTACTGAACATACAGTATGACATCTGAACAGTTAGCGGTGTAGTAGGGAAATATAGGATCTAGCACGAGTTGTCATATCATACCATATATTTTATTAAACGAGTTCAGGAATTTAGTTAGTAAGCGAGCCTTTAGCGAGCTTACTAACGAATTTCTTGGACGAGTTTAATTAAATATGGTATGATAATGACAAAGAGTGTCAGATCTTTTTGATCACATGCTTTTAAATAAGTAAATGAAAAAAATATTTACGCAAACACAATGATAAATCCGGAATGTTGTTTACATTTCGTGACGTCATTTGACGTTGTAACGTCATTTCAGCAAAATAACAAAATGCGATTGGTCAATAAACGAAAACTAAGCCAATGAAAACGCTTAAAAATGTTGTATTACACATGTGTAATATAAAAAATATGTAATGGTTGTATTACATGGGAAACAGGGTATAGCATGTGATAAAAAATACGACTCAATCTTCTAAACCATAGGCAGAGTGTTGGATAATTAAATGCATAGTCATTTTCTTGAACTGTAAATACTTAAATACCCGCTTTCGACCTTCTGTCAGAGCATTTGGCGAAGATAAGCATATAGTCATTAATTTATACAGGAATTGCCTTAGTTTACTACAATACACTTGGTTTACCATGTTAAGCTGTTAATAATAATTATTTGCTTTTTTAACTGTAATAAAAATTGGTTTATTAAAAACTGTCGATGAAAACAGATCTGAAGAGCAAAAGATTTTATCATCTGCAAACCGAACAATTATGAATATCATGTTACTGCATCGCAATTGAAAATAACGTATTTATGTTGCAAATGATAAATCACGTTCCGTATTATCTGCAATCATACCAACATACATGCCATGACGTCAATGCAATAACAGATGTAAAAGTAAATCATATTACATTCTGGAAAGGCATCCATAGACAGTTGTTGTATTGTGTGTGTCATAAATAATGTCAATTATCCACCTAATTTGTGGAACGGTACAGTCTTGAAATTAACTCGTATGTAACGCTGATCGAAACTTACGCATTAGACATGTTATTCATAGTAATACCTATCCATACAATATAAACCAGGATAATTTGTTAAAATATCGAAAGACCATACTAACAGACTAAGGATTGAAAAACGAATTGATTGAGCTCATAGGTGGAACATACTGGACAGACATGATAAAGTACATGGGTTTAAGATTTCAGCGATGCATGATAGTATATGGACCTGCGAACAATTTACGGACTTGTGGTCGAACAGGATGGAGACGCTTTTGCTTTAACCTGCACATTTATCTCAGAGATTTTACACCATCTGTGTCATATGCGAGTATTATTACAGAGTATATCTGATTATTATCCCAACAGTTTTTTTACCGGTAACCTTACTTTGTTAAAACAAAACGCAACAAGCTTCTTTGACAAAAATATTACATGTTATTTTAGCGACACACACACGCAACCAGGCTTCTACAATAAAAAAATATCTTAAATAAAGTTAGTTCCTACTTCCGGTCCGTTTGCTTTCATATTTTGATTATATTTGGTGTTCAATAATGATATGATTTGAATCTGTTGGACAAATATCGGAAAGCAATTACAATTGGTGTTTTTTAAAACGCCCGACGTTGAGTATTGGAACCTTGTTTCAAGTCAAATCATCACAGCTCATCATATTAAACTGACGAATCACCAAATTCATTCAATATGTTGTGAGTTTTTACCACGGAATTATCGAGCTGTTTATTGCACTACAGACGCACTTGCTTTATGATGTCACGTTGAAGTAATGTACGACAAGATCAATTCTTTAAAAATGTGCACACCGCAACCATACATTGATAAGAATACAGAAACCGTGTTTGTTTCGAATTGTTGCTTGTTTAAATTCAATCACGAGCTTTATTCACCATTCAATCTTGATATTAATGGCAAACGTCTGTTGAAAGTAAGTTTATTTATTTTGTTTTTTTAAACTTTCAATTATCCTAATGAAATACATAACCCCTTTAAGTTAATCGGAACGTTCACGTTTGTGTTTGATGTTTGCAAGTATTTGTTTACCAGACACTATGTCAGGAAAAAACTATATATTTAGCTGAGATTCTTTATTCATGTATTTTCTTTGTGTTTTTTGTACAATGTGTACGATTCTGAAAGCAATTTGAACTATAACTTGACACGTTAGTTGGAGATCCCTTAGTTCATTATTTGTCAAATACATTTAAAAGTTCGAAAGTATTTATTAAGACATAAAATACGAGCTGACGTCATTGGAATTATTTCACTAATCATTTCAGTCCAGTAAGATATATAAACTAATTTAAATTAATTTGATATCACATGAAACTGTCAGTCTGTTTGCACTCAATGTAAATAACCTATACATAAAATGATCACTTTGAAAAAATACATTGTTTAAGTATAATTAGAAATTATCATTTTATAAAATGCTCTAATTCACAGCTAACTTGAATTGAAATACTCAAACGGTCAAAGTAGTTGTCATTAAATTGTATTTTATGTGTTTCGTCACAGTTGATCAATATTCCTTTGAGTTTTCAAAGCTGTTAATCTTTTATACACATAGTTTACACTCTGAGATGTTTTTGCAAATTTAGCTTCTTTCAATCATTCCCGATGACAAGTAATTTTCTATGCGAAATAAAAAAAGTAATCGCATACGTCTGGACAATGTAAGAAATGCAAAATACGTTTTGTCATAGATGATATTTGTTTAACGTTTTCATTACAAACTATTTATAAATGCAGTGTTCAGTTATCGTCCTGTCTACAAAATACTAATTGAATTAAGGATAAACCTAAACTAAAATTAAAATGCAAATATTTAAATCTACATATTTTGTACAACAGATAGGTCTAATTGTCGAGCTGGATACTAAACAAGCAAAGGCAATACAAATTCAGTAAAAAATACAATTTGGTTCTCCTAATTTGCAAACCCTTTTTAAAGAATCACAACATTAAGACATAATTCTGGCGTTGTAGTGATTTTATCATATCATTCTAGTCAATTGATTGTCGTTGAAGTTATCGTAAAAGTTTATATGTACCCTATCTTTAAAGCGCCTATGTGTATATCGATGGCTGCAACGAGTCAAACTGAATAATGTTTCAAATATATAATATTGTTCATAATGTATAACGTGACAATAGAATAAATCTGATGAGTTGTATTATTAAGTCATCAAACACATAGTTTGGTCGAAATCACAGGACAGCCATGACCGTTTACTGTTTACATTTGTACCAATTTTCAATGGATGACTTTGTAATGTCTTTGTTACCACCTTGCATGCCCGTAAAAAATTGATAAAACACAAACGTATTGTTGCAATAAGACCGAAACAAAAGGATGGCTCGTGGCAAATTTAATTCAGTATTCATACACGCAGGTGAACATCTAAAATTGAAGACCAATACTTCTACCTCAAAACATTTGGGCTCGAGACGGAACAATTTGGCATGTCAGATTTATGATTATCGAACTTATTAAAAAATTATCACTGGTCTCATAAAACGGATGTTTTTCTTTTCTAATAAATAGGGTCTAAGCTCCAATCTCAATAACAATAATATATGTGTACCATATCATAACCATGTTTGTGAGACAAAATACCAAGGAAAAAGAAATAAAATACACAGTTTGATATTTTTAATATCAACGACGAGGACTACTAGCACATTCCGTTTATAATGAGTTTAAATAAAAATTAATAATAAAACGAGTATTTTTTTATGCTTTCCGGTGGATTATAGAGAAATATAAGTGAATTAAAACTGATTATTTCACTGTTTCAAACAGTGAAAATTAACAGTGAAAATTATCGATAATTTTCATTGTTTACTGTAAAATGACGTCATTTTTTACGAAATTACGTCATTATCCGAGTAAAATTCTTTAGTTAAACTCTTTAAATAGGTATATAATCGATGAAAAAAAGGATAACATGAAAAGAAAATTTGTTGAACTCGGTGGAATATCGATTTTAATTCACTCGTGATCATAGACAATATATTTTTTATATGATCACTCGTGAATTAAAATCGATTATCCACCAAATCCAACAAATATCCTTTATATAACTTGATGCCGATACTATTTATGCATCATGACATTTTCAAGATGATTTAAGTTTCTGTGTGTTAAGTTTGATATCATTTGATATTGTATGGTTTTCAAGTAAATAACTTGTATGATTTAATACATACTGTTGATCTTTTACTGACGTTGAACGGTTAATTTTTTAAGGAGATAAGCTATACGTTATTATTTGTTAATGACGGCATTAACATGACGTCAATTTATTTGTCACTGCTACGCTTGCGCTTTAGTTTTTTAGCCTCTTTACACTGGTATTAAAGTCATGTTTTTAGAGTCAATTTAACGGTTAATAAAAGGCATCAAACAGCACATACAATGTTTAAGCTTTATGATTTTGTGCCTAAGAGCAAACACACAGCTAAAATAAACAATAACTAAACTATCTTTAATTATATTAATGAATGCATTATGTATGCAGCATGCTAGAATAGAATATTAAAATGATTCATCATATATATGCCCTTCGTTCATTTAATGGTGTTTTTGCATTGAAGATAGTCGGTTCTGTGTGTTTTTATTTAAAGTCATGTCGAACGACAGGATTTATTAAAATGCCAAACAATCCGTGAACTAACTTTTAAAAAGCTAGTTCATTTATTTTAGTCGTTACAAACTACGACATCCACTTTTCTATTTTAAGTTTTATTCTAATGATTATGACGGATATGTTACGTTCAAAATAGTCCTGAATATGGTACCGCCATTTGTAATTGATTTTGTTTTAAAAGCTAGCTAATTCCGAGAAACGTCCACAACACCGGTACAAAAACTGGCCTTACGTTACCTTTATCCTGCATAGTACTTTCAAACGTGAATGCGTGTGCGAATACGTTGAACGAATTGCTGAGATAGTTGTGGTGAGAGAATTTATACCAACAATTACGAAATTCATACTGGTGTAGTTCCTGATTTTCCTTTGTTCCTCAAGAATGTACGGTGTGTTAAAGATATACTACAGAACTTTAACATACATTTCGAATGAGTGAGATACAGTTCTGTACTGCTAAAACCACCAACATCATCAGCTGAGAACCGCCAATCAACAAGTGTTTCGGCCCTTTAATCACAGGACACTCTCCAGGCGGCGGGCCCGCAGTGTTGATCAGACACTACGTGTTGGTGGTAGGCTTCCAGCTCCTCTCCTCTCTCTTCATCCACAACCAACTGGATGCCCTTTCTGCTGCTAGGCTCAGTTTGCCCAATGCTCTCTTCCTGTCTGCTCCTTTGATGCCCAAGGCATTGAACATTCTCCACAGCGACCGTGCTGGGAATCCTCTAGTGCCAATTCCCACAGGGTTAAAGCCACACTCGCCATCCTTTCTCTCTGCACTGTTCTTTCAGGTATGTATACTTGGCCTTTTTCCGTTCGAAGGCCTCTTCACAACGAGATTCCCAAGGGACTGTCAGTTCAACCATGATCAGACACTTATCTTTAGTGGACCACAACACAATGTCAGGCCTTAATGTTGTCTGGATAATGTTCGGGAACACTAGCTTTTGCTTCAGGTCAACAGACATTTCCCACTTTCAGATTCATCTAATACAGAACTGGTAGGCTGCAGTTTTTTAGACGCCTTTTGTCCTTCCTTCACGAACTGAATCATTTGGGGTTTCTGTCTGGGCCTCTTCTTGGTCCTCTCGCGCTCCAACTTGTCAGCAAGTTCCTGAAGAACACTGTCGTGACTCCACCTGTAGCGTCCTTGGGTGAGGGCTGTGGTACACGATGACAGAATATGTTCCATGGTTCCTGTCTTGTCACACAATTGGCACTTGGGGTGATCCTGTAGACCCCATCTGTGCAGGTTTGAGGGTGACGGTAGCAGGTCATAGACTGATCTGAGCAGGAACGCTATCCTCAGTGGTTCGTAGCTCCAAATATCAGCCCAGGTCAGTTTTCTTTCTGTCGTTGTCCACTTCGTCCACGCACCTTGGGCACCCATAGCCACAGCTTTCGCTCTTCTGTCTTCTTCTTCTGCTGCTCTGACTTCATCTTGCACCATTCTCCTCCTTTCCATGTTTCCAGCAGAGCTCCATAATGTTATCTTGGAGCTGCCTAGCCCCTGTCTGCCTACAGCTGTGATGCCGACAATGTCTTTTTGCTGGAGTCTTTTCTCGGCATGTTCGACTGCTTGGCTTGCTGACCACTTTCTCCCTGTCCTAGTTTCAATCCCAGCATTTCGAATTGAACTGTCCTGCGATTGCTTGAGCGTCACTACCAGTCGTGTCTTTGCAACTTTGAACTCCTCCACTAGTGATGATTGCGGGAGTTGTAGCTGGTTCGATCGCCCATACAATCCGATGCTGGTAAAGCTTTGTGGTATTCCCAGCCATCGGCGCAGGTGTTTGCTGATCTTTCTCTCCAAGCATTCGACAGAGGATGTCGGTATTTCATATAGCATAAGGGGCCACATCAGTCTGGGGAGAAGTGCATTCTGGAAGAGCCATGCCTTGAACTTTCCTGGTAAAGCGGATTTGTCAATTTGTTTCAGCCCTTCCTGGAGCTGTGATCTGATGCGCTCTACGTTTGCTTTGTCACTAAGGCTCGAATCAAACCACTTGCCCAGGCACTTTATGGGACTGTCCATAATTGATGGTATGTCTTCCCCTTGGACTTGTAGGGTCAACCGTTTTGTGACTGATCCGCGCTTGATGACCAGACTTCTGGACTTCTTGGATTTGAAATTCATTCTAGCCCAGGTGGCTGCCTCCTCCAATACTTTCAGTACCCATCTTGCTTGTATGTGTGTCTGTGTTGTCACTGTTAGATCGTACATGAAGCCTCTGTTTGTTGGCAGGTGTAACCCTGTAGATGTCTTAGGCCCGCGGGTTTCTTTGTTTGCAGGGTTGATTATGAGGTTCATGCCCATCACAAACAGGACAACTGAGATGGTACACCCGGTCACTATTCCCTTCTCCAGTCTCTGCCAAGCTGTCATCTTCTCGCCAACCATGAAGCGCAGTTTCATTCCACTGAAGTACGCATTGATCATCCCTTGAATGTGTTCAGGGATATGGTAGTACTGGAGGGCTGATTCGATGAGCTTATGTGGAATAGATCCGTAGGCGTTTGCAAGGTCTAGCCATACTACAGTCAGGTCTGATTTGTTCACTTTTGCTTCTCTAATGAGCTGGCTGATTGCACTGGTATGCGCAACACACCCTGAGAAACCTGACACTCCACCCTTCTGTGGTAAGGTAGGTTGTCAGTCTTCTGGATAAGATGGCGAAGAATATCTTGCCTTACACGTTTAGCAAAGATATTGTTCTGAACTGGCTGATGTGTTTGGAGTTCTTCTCCTTTGGAGTAAATATACCTTCGGCATGTAGCCACTCATCAGGTATTATCCCCTTCCTCCAGATCACCTTAAGTAGGTTCCATAGTCTACGTAGCAGGAGAGGGCACATCTTGTAGACCTTATATGGTATCTTGTTTGGTCCTGGGGCTAATCCCATTCTCGCTTTCCTCACACCTTCTTTCACCTCTAAGAGCGAGGGCTCTTTACATTCCAGTGGGGATGTTGGGGGTACGACATGTTCTAGTCTTGGGCAATCCCCGAGTGGTATTAACCTGTCTGGATCTGAGTGAACCTGTATGAGGTGTTCCTCGATGTCTGCCATACTGGTTTCTAATTGGCCTGACCTTTCTTTGTCCAGAAGTTGTTTGGAAAATTTGTATGGGTTAGATACAAACTCCGCTCTCTTTTGTGCCCTTCTTCTTCTCGCCGTTCTCGCATTCTCAGCCTTCCTAAAAGTCTGTAGCTCTCTCCTGAGAATGTCTCGTAGCTCCTGGAGGCCCAATCTCTCTTCTTGACTTGCCTTCTTGTATGCCTTGTTGAGGCTCTTCAGCTCTCCTCTAATCTGTTTCTTGCGACTCTGTCTCCTGTTGGGTGTCTGCTGGGGCTTTGGTCGACGTGTTTTCTTGGTGCCAAATCGCTCCTTAGCCACCGTGTAGACTAGAGTTGTCATGCACTTTAACTTCCTATCTACTGGTCCTCGCATGGTGGATGTCAGTATGGCATCTAGCTCCTTGTCTAAGTCGTTCCAGGCTCTTTTGTCTGTGGTCTTCGGCCAGTCAATTGGTTGTCGTTGTTCCACTGCGGCCTGATTGGCTTTGGGCTGCGGCAGGTCGTGTATTTGCTCAGTTTGTTCTTCTTCTCTTAGTAATTCCAGAAGCGGGTCCTCTTCATCCTTCATCTCGCCTGGTAGTGTCGAAGTAGCACTCCTTGTCTGGGCAGTGAGCTGTTCAGCAGCGGAGAGGTCCCCAGTACTATGGGTTGTGACCTGACTAGGATCCTCCTGCGTCTCACCAGGGATCAAACCTGCGCGCTGTTATTTCGATTCTGCTCAAGCTGGTGGTAATAACGAGATAACATTGTTGTAAATGTAGAACCGTAGCAACAATGTCAATTTAATTAGCACTGGTTTAACGTGTATGATACACAAATATTTTTTTTCAATTAGTAAAATATTTATCATAGGATGTGATATTCAAGCAACCGTTTTTATTCTCGATTTGACTACACATGTGTATTATAAACTGCCAATTTTTCCTTAAAATAATGGCAAACAGAAAATGCAACACAACGAAATAACCATTTTGTTTCGGTCGTTTCAATTAACAAAGAATCACCGCAAACATACATTTCAGAAGATGTTTCACAAATACCTTAACAATAATGTATAACTGCAGCGCACAGCAGATAAATATTAATTTGTTCATTTCCTCATATGGTATTGATTAATAGTTTGATCATGTTCATAGTTTCGGAATATGCAGGTATTGCATCTTATTTAACAACTTTTAGACCGACTCTTAAACATTCATTTTTTTCACTAACTATACGATCTACCAGTTGCTCTGCTGTATACAGTTGCTTTTATTTGATACAAAAAGCAAATCGCTAATAGCAAACATCGCATGTGCATACCAACATAATGTAATAAAAAAATGTGTCCAGAATAAAGACCGTTCGTTCTACTAACATGATATTTACTAAAGAGTACTGTTCTATACGCAAAACACCATAACTATTTTATGATGTAAAGAAATACACCCGTTCGAGATAGCAACGCATGTTAAGATAAACAATTAATCAAGCATGTACTAATAGTCTGAAAGTGAGAAGGAAAATGCTATAAACATGCAGAATTTCCAAAACTGCTTAACATTTACTGTCTTGAACTTGGGTGTAAAGGTAGAACAAGTATGACAAAAATACATTCTACACATCTTCACAGTCAATTGTTTAAAAAGCAGAAGTTTAATATTAAAACAGTGTGCACTACATGAACTCTTACCAGCTTTTAGCTATTGTGTTTTTTTGTGAAATGGTTCTTTTAAACTTATTCTACTTTTATCATCATCATCACCTTGACCGGTTTGACAGGTTGGGGATAATGAGCGAAGACGATACAGAAATCCTCCTCCAGGCAGGTATGTTGTGTGCGTTGAGAGTAATTCATCCTATGAAAGGGATGTCCATTCCTTTACATTGCCCATCCAGCTTTTCTACAGACAGCCTCGACGTCGAGCACCCTCTAGCGTGCCCTGGAGAACAGTCTTGCACAGAGAGTCGTGCCTTGTGTAGTGTCCACTACGATGGACTTGTAGAACCTATACTTGTTGGGGAAGCTTATGGAACTGCTTGTCCAAAACCTGCTCATTCTCACCATTGCTGTGGTTGCCATGGCAATTCTTATTCGGACCTTAGTGGTACTGGTACCAAGTTTGGACAGGTATGCGCCTATGTACTTGAGGCTGATCACTTCTTCTAGCTTCTCGCCGTTCGTGGTGATGCCTGCGCTAGTTTTGGTCGTGCTGTTCACCATGATCTTCGACCTCTCCGTGGTGACCTCCATTCAGTATGTTTTTTCTTTATCATAAAGTCTGTTGGTGAGATCTTATCTTAAAGTTCACTGCTGGTGCCACCCATGAGACAAATTCCATCAACGAAATAATGCCAATGCCATCAACAAATCTAAAGTTGGAGATGGGCCTTCAACTAATGGACATAGGGGTGATCTCCTGTATTATCTGCTGAAATTTCACATGTTTATGACCTACACGTTGGCACATATGATATATCTGGAACAAATATAGTGTTTGAGTATTTTGAAGTTAAATATTTATCTGGGAAAAACCACGCGCGAACGAAAACATTCTGATTTCACATCACGAGCAGCGCTGGTCGCCATTTCGTTAAACAGAACAAGGAAACCCAGTTACGCGATATTAAATAAACAAAGACGAAATGATTGTGTAAAATTATCATTGATACGAAGCAAAAATTCCGGCCTTTTGTGCAGTGCATGGTTGTACAAATAGACATGACAGAATAGTTTTATTCCAGTGCGTTATTTAATTTCACACGCTCAGTTGTTGAACTTCCATTGAAGTAGTTTTTTTTAAATATTACCTGACCTAATCAGTTGCAATATAAATGTGTGTTTTATTTACAGCAATAATATGTGAAATATTTTCAAGTAACTGTGTGTTTGAAATACACAATGTGTGTATTTTCATTCCAAATATTATTTATTTAAGCATTATTATAAAACATTACGATGTTTTAAATAATAGAACAAGGCTACGGTTATTGCACTTATGATAAACATCCGAATCTAAACACTCACACCAAAACTGCTCACTTTATTGTAGGGTTGTTGAAAGTTGCTAATACACACATACTTAAATACGCCTGTGATATGCTCTTCCATTTAATAAACATTGATGCATATCTTTTTGTATTATAACCGATAGGTAAAATTGTATTGATTGGCAGTTTCAATGTCGGTTTCCTTTCCAACATATCGATCAACACATAACCGTTTACATCAGCCAAAATATAAGTATATTAAGTTGGTCCTAGTATGTTACGATTTCAAGAACAAACGACGCAGCATCGATGCAATATAAAATCTTACAATAGTTGATGCTTACTGTAAAACTATTTTGTTATTAAGAAAACAGATTTACGCTATTTTCGAAAGTGCTCGAGTTGAATGGAATATATAATTTACTACACTAATACTGCATAAACAGTATTACATGTGCTACACAAAACGTCATTAATTTAATCCTTGATACCATTGAAGGCATGTGCTCCATAACAACCATTAGAATAATAGATGGCAAGTCATCATTTCTCAATAACCAAATTACATTGGTTACCTATGGGCTCGAAACTAGGAAACGCACCTGTTGAAGGTAGATAATCATATCTAAATGTCCGCGAATATTACAATAACCTATTACTCAAACAGCAATTAAGGGTCTAGAAATTGACAGGGAACATCTTGTATCTCCTATACCGCGAAATAATTGCCTTCACTATCTGAACTGGATTGGGAAAGGATAACATATTTGATGAAACAATCTTTGATTTATTATTCCGGCACCACTGCTTACCTTGCAATCAGTGTGTTGTTTCTTCATAGAGAAGAAAACATTGCAGAACGAATTATTTTCTACGAAACAATATAATAAAGCAAAAACTTATTAATGATGCGCGAATAACAAGAACATACTAAAACATCGTTAGTGTATCGTCAATTTGAATATTATGCTTAGATCGATGACAGCTCTGTATCCATTTGATATTGTTTATAATTAATTAACAATCGGTTAGCAAATTTAAAAATATGTAGATTGCTTCTGTAAGTATATAAACATGTATTTGAAACATACACATGTAAATAAGCGATCGATTGGTTGTTGCTACATCCACTAATTATTTCGTTGTTTATCTATTACGTGAAACATATAGACTCGCGCGAATAAACGCCTTAAAAGAGAAAGCGTTAAGCACCGTGAAAAAAACTACTCTTGTAAGTGTCACAGTCTTTATATCGAATAAACCATTCCTTCAGACCATGCTTGTTAAGATATATGTTAACTTATTTGTATCATGAAGCTCTATTTTACCGTCAAGTGTTACCTCTCTTTTATCGACATATAAATTCGATTATTCTGGGTATCGTTCTAAAATATTATTCATGATGTATTTCCGGAGGGTTTTGAACTTATAGATAGGAAATGGATTCCACACTATACATGATAAATATTTTCTCATTTTAGGATTTGAAACAACACTCCGTAACTTCTGATGCTAGTATCGAATTGATATTGTACATGAAAAGTTCAAACATACATTTAAATATATCATGCTATTTCTAAGCAAGAGTTCAACGTAAACAAAACGGGGACACTGCCTTGGTGAACTCGGTATGTTTTATACCTTTATGTATGAGTCGCGTTCTGAGAAAACTGGGCATAATGCATGTGCGTATAGTGTCATCCCAGATTAGACTGTGCACTCTGCACAGGCTATCAGGGACAACATTTTTCGCCTGAATTGGAATTTTGCTAAGAAGAGACTTCATTTAAACGAAACATGTCATAAAAGCGGAAAGTGTCGTCCTGCGGATTGCACAGGCTAATCTGGGACGACACTTTACGCACATGCATTATGCCCAGTTTTATCAGATCACGACTCATATATAGATCGATTTTGGGATCAATCGTACCACGTCAATTCATATTACTTATTGGCGGTGGTAGTGGATATTATCAGCCAAATCTAACACATCATTTTTTTTCACCATGACGCATTTCAACAAAAAATGCGCCCAATATCTCTACATTTGTATTTGAAGACTCAAAAAAGCAGTTATTTATAAACGTTTAAACGTCTCTAACATATAAATATCAAATAAGCAACATATCAATAATAAATATTAATTATATATTAATAAGCTTGTGACATTTCTTCATTGGATATACGAATGTTCGTTTGTTTGTATTTGCTTATTTGTCATTAAAATACTTCAGTTAAAATAAAAATTGAAGGAATGTATTAGTCAAATGTTCTGAAAGTGTGTGTGTACTTGGAAATGAGAGGAAACATCGCTTTAACATCCTCAACCTGCTTGAATACCAATACATATAAGCCTCGCTCTGTAAAAAAGGGGTTTAATGCATGTGCGTAAAGTGTCGTCCCAGATTAGCCTGTGCATTCCGCACAAGCTTATCAGGGACGACACTTTCCGCTTTAATGATATTTGCGTGAAAAGAAAGTCACTTCATAGCAAAAATCTAGTTTAGGCGGAGAGTGTCGTCCCTGATTAGCCTGTGCGGCCTGCACAGGCTAATCTGGGTCGACACTTTACGCATATGCATTAATTCCCATTTTTACAGAGCACGGCCCATGTTCAAATATGCTAAGTAACACGTTTGACTCATGTTAAACGTGTTTTTTTTTTTTAATCTGGCATTACTCAAACTGTTTTTTTTATGCGTTTATGTCTAAGTTGCATAATTGATGTCTTACATCAATACACTCAATAAATGCTTTTGTCACAAAAAAACAGTTTTAAAGTACAAACACACGTGTCGAAATTATATTAAATCACTGTGTTTTCCGCCTAAACCCAATTTAAGAGCCATTCGCTATATCGTTACATTTTTCAACGTTGTACTTATTACTTTCGTAAAATAAAATAACTGAGCTGTCCCAACCTAGCACTACATAGAAGTTACCTTACCTAGCACTACATAGAAGTTACCTTCGCATAACAGTACTTCCGTCCAAATCTTTATTTATTCGAGCAGACAAGTTTAAATTTAAGTGGCCATCACTTTGACTGATCAAAATTATAATCCAAAATTAGGTCAGCATGTAAGCGACGAGTGCACAATGACCCCATCAAAACTCCGGATACTGAGTGAAAACCTTTTTTCACATTTTTGTAACAGTTAACTTGACCTTGTAATTCTTTTCCAAAACGGAAGTCCAAGCTTTGTTGATTATCATTTTATTATATTTATAACGTGATCTTTTTCTGTAAACATCAAGTATAAGTGTATTTTAAAACTATCATATCAAGAACATATCAAAACAAAATGGTACTCATCTTCGATTTCATTAAGTTCAACAAATGTAAACATTATTTCATTTCTTGAAATGTTTAGATGCCTATCATTGTCTATATATCTGAGAGCATAATATTTTTTTTTGCAACTATGATTTTAAATTGAGAATTATCAATTTTGCCCAAGTAAATGGATCTTTCAAAAAATGGGGTTCAATTCCTCGTAGAGAAATGGCGGTGAAGTTCCATTAACATCAGTTCGCCATTTTAAAATTAACAAATCGTGTAATTTATTTTGAAACATTACAATAAAGCTGTGTACATTAACAGAATCTGGCTATATCCAGACGCCATTAAAACCTGACTCTTGCAAAAGGTTTCGAATATTTGAAGCCTATAACTTGGAATGAGGGTTATAACAAGCTTCTTTACATTGTCTTAGAATTATATTGCTTAAAAAGCAGTTGGACAATTTTAGTAAATACCGAGATATACATCAGGTATCTACCACATTCGGCATGCATATCATTTACCAAAAAGCACATTCATAGTAACATTCTCTACGGTGAGAAGTTGATAAACAATAGCACTGGCGTCTATGAATGTCATTATCAATCATACGACTGACAACTGGATTGTAAATGAAGCAGATGTTGGTTTCAAGTGAATGAATTGATGTTTTATAATAGTAAAATATATATTGATTTTTTGAAACACCTTTGACAATTATAAAAAAATGACTTTCAAATTATTGAATTATAATGTGAGCGGGCTTTTACAGACTATTCCCTTTTGCTATTGATTTTCTTGAAAACAAAAAGGGGAATCTAATCAAAATATATTTCTGAAATAAGGTATTTATAGTGGTAGACAAGAAGTAAGGAAATTTGTTGGATGAACATCTTCTACAGTACAAACATTTGTGCTTTGCTTTTCTTGTGATACTTGTTGCTTTAGGTTTTGTGCTGATGTAAAATTCATATGCACATGATCAATTATTTTGTTGAATTTACTAATCCCTTTTTCAATACCGCCTGCGTAGGTTCTGCAGATTCATAGCTTGCACTGTTGAACAGGTTCTGTCCCCAGGATCAATTACACAAAGACGAGTTCCCAAAACGTCATTCGATGCATTTCTTCTTGTGTAATTGAGATCCAATAAATATTCATGATAAACGCCTAATTACCTCGCCTGACAATTTCAACATCGGGATCGATAGGCGGAATTGTGGTTACGAAATGACGCACGCAATTTATAAGAAAGTTCTATTTGCTTTTTAAAACTAGCAGACTGCAACAAAGGAATGGTTTTTCAATCGTTTGTCTCATACTTTACAAAATAGTTAGTCTCATAAATGCCCACCAATGCCACATACGTGTTTGGGTGGGTGTTTGTAGCTTCCCGCAATATAAATTATTCTAGTTTCCGCTTTAGGTCGAACAGTACAAGGCAAAGTCGGAAATTCCTTTTCATTGTTCATTCGTCAAACATTGACACCAAAGCGCAATGAATCATAACGTTTCCCTATTCAAATAGTATTCTCCTGGTTTATAAGAAAAAAATTATAGTTCACAAAACGGCAGACATGAATATGTGTATAAGAACAACACAGCAATAACAATACAGACGATAATGAGCACATGATTCATATGAACATTACAAAACAATAATATGTATACAAGTGCAAAAAAAAGAAAATCGTCAAAAGACTAACTTATGGTATACATGAAGAAAAAAACTTATGTTTAATGGTTGGCGTTGTATAAAAGCATACATCAATAATATACTATTTAGTATTTGTAATGAGTCATATACACTTTAGAGAACATACTTTGCTAAACTTAGTGCACTTTATAAATCATTACAATAGCCTAAACTCAGAGTATAAAATAGTGAATTAATCTTTTGCTGTATGTAAGACACTGTAGATTTCATATGCCCATAATGCACGCCGGTTGTTAAAATGTGTAATGAGTGCATACAATGTATGCAACCTGATGTACAAATGTTACTACACATAATACATCAAAACTAGAGACAGTTCATATCTACAATTAACCAAAACATATATTTGTTAATTCGTCACATTTGAACAATTAAGCTGGTGGATAGCCATGATAATATGAGGCTTCACATAAGTGCTAATAACTCGCAATAACAAATATTTGCGATGTTGTTTAATGACTTTTTTAAACAATATTGATAGCATGCATCGGATAACACAACCACAATAACTCGCATGTATCTAAATACACATACCAAGTGGGAGTATTTATTTTGGATAATCATAAAGGGTATTTTATTTACGAAGAAGTGTCTATGTTAACACGTATGTGAGTGGCAACAACGATTTCAATTAATTGATATACCGTTTTTATTTTATTTTAGACATGACAGTCAATTCATGTAACACTTTATTGTGATATTTAAAGGTCATTGGCCCATTCAGAGAATCTTTTTTAAAAAGGCAGTTGCCTTTGGTAGTGCAAAAGATAAGGAGAAACATTTTATCTAACAGCAATAACATTTATAACAATACGGTATTATTTATAATTATACAAATAAAACCTCTGTATCTCACATGCACAGAATCAAATCAAAAATGCGTGTACATACTTAATGTCAATGGGTAAAGGAACATTAACAAACACTGACAATAATGAACAACGTTCTAACCACCTTCAATTGTTTAGTATGTATAACAATAATTACATTGTGTATCGAGTTACTTCTTTCAGCATCTCTATTATATTGACAGCATCGTTGCATCTTAACTGCAGTTAATTATAAAGAAACAGTGACTGTGATCAACGATACAAATGAGGGTCTCATGATAGATCGCTTCCGTCTAACATTCTGAACAACACATCGTGTAAGTCATAGACAAAACTTCCCTCCAGGTGCATTCGCATCACCACCTCTCGCACAATCTCTGACTGGCGTCGCGATATCTCCTTCAGCATGAAATCATTCTCATCAGTTATACTCGACTCGTCACTGCAATGAAGTCGTCTGTTCATATACTTTAACATAAGCAACTCCAGCTCGATTCGCTTCCTGTTGTACCACAGCAATGGTTCTGGATGTGAGATAATGACTTTACGAATAGACGTCAATCTAAGGATTACCCTCGGGCCTTCGTTAATCATGTCCGAAATAGTTGAAACCCAGCTACGCTGCTGTTCAACCTCTAACCCACAAGCTGCCATCAGATTTCTCTCTGGCATCATGTAATATGGCAAATGCTTTGTAATCAATACTGTTCTTAGTTCACCAAGCCCTTTGAGAAGCCAGTAACACAATGCCCTTTCATGAAACAGCGCCTGAGAATTTTTCTCTGCCAACCAAAACACTATGCTTTTCAATACAAACGATGTAATTTCTTTTTTGCGCGGCTTTAACATTTCTCTATTTATCATTTTGAGCATTATGTACACTTTGATCAATGCGTTGTTAAGATTGCTGATCAATTCTGTCTCGCCCATAGAGAAGCAGATTCTCCACTCGACATGGTGATATTCGCTTCCTTTAAATCCAACAGGAGTTACAAATGCTCCAAGGGTCACCACTTTTTGAACGATATCCTGCGGTGGCCAATGACGATGTCGTTCAGCCCATCTCTGCATGATGCTTGGGCAATGACACCGTAATGCAACTATGTGTTCCATATTATATGTTCCTGTAAATGAATGTGGCAGGGAAGGCCCTGCACGCATGTGATATTGCTCTCTATCAACAGTCGAATATTCACTGAGAAATAAAGTACTACTTAAAAGGGTTTTCCCAAATCCATCGTCGCATAGGGCATTGTAAAAAACTTTGAGAATTTTTAAATCGTGCTTTTCTAACAGTAGTTTACAGTGACCTGCGTAACACACGCTGGAACTTAATCGGAACACAGAAATATCTTTTGGCAAAGTTATTTCATCAGCGCCTTCTTCCAGACAAATAACATTGTTTACAAATACGAGGATATCCCTAACATCTTCAAAAAAGAATGCAAGGCCCTCTGCCTTACTGCCAATAGTGACCAAAGTGGCCATTTCGCCTGCCTTTGCGGACATCAGTCTATCACTCTCTCTGTAACTGTCTATTCGTGCCTGTCTGAGTGTTGAGATATATCCGAGCCGATCCATCAATGTACTCGTCTCAACGGATATAACTTCAATCTGATTCTGAAATTATTATATAAAACACTTTTATCAAAACATATCATAAACTCTTAAGTATAAATCCTATTATTCATGGTTTTGCATCTTTACCTTTATAACCAAAGGACATCAGACTATTTTTTCTGTTTTCGTCTAATCATGATCTGTATGTTATAGGATAAAATATAATTAGGAAGATGAAAATTAATAAAACTCCCATGTGGAATTTAAAATAAAAAAGGGTGAGCACGCTGTGTTATTTTTTTTTACATGTACATACTTAAACAAATATTGTACATGTTCGAGGCTTTCCCTTATTTCTAAGGTCCTTTCAATTTAATTGCATTATTTAGGAAAGTTTATTTTTGATTTTTCAAATAAAATAACACCATAAGATACATATACATTGTAGTTGTGAAGCTAACTTCGTACTTTACTCCGTATACTAAGGATATATAATACTATTGCTATAAAGTTTACACTAAAACGAGCAAACTAATTTTCTTAGAGTATGAAAACACTGTCTTACAATATACACATCATGGTATATTTTAAGTTCAAAATCAATCGCTTGAAAAATGAAGACGCATATATTGTATGTGGACAGACAAAATATACCCCTATCCTGTTTTTTCGGGATTATACTAATAAATTTATTTTTTTCATCAAAATGTTGTATTCATTGGTACGTTAGGTAATAATAAAAAAGATGAGTTTGCTAATAATTGCTAATGATAGTTTTGCTGTGTATATATTTGAAACAAATAAAATAAGTATACCATCAGCCATGCTCCAATTGTCAACCATCTTATAATTTTGTCTTTTGTTTGCGTCAAAATGGTAACAGTGCAGCTTACATCATGCCATAGACAGCAAAAGAAAGGCCAACAAAGCAAAACATGAACATGTCGATTCAAATAACGTTAACTTATCATACTTACCAGGACATATCCTCTATATTAAAACGTATGAAAGTTTTTGTTTTACAAGTGTTGAGACTTTTATTTCATTAACTTACTGCTGTCACTTGATTGAAGTTGCTGTTCAACATTTTAAGCTCGGCGGCAACGTGCCAAACACCTCCTTCTGTCATTGTATTGAAGTATATTAGTTCATCAATTACAAACGAGAAGAAACTTGAAATTGTGTCATCTAAATAATAGAGAAAAATACAGCGTTATTGTTCATTTTATCATTGTTCCGTTCTAGTTCCAAACACATAATAAAGAGTGATAACCCTTCTACAATTCAAGCCAAATCCATTTCGATGTATAATAGTACATCAGCATGTTAATTTCTACGTGTCTTTTATATTCAGTGAATACATTTGAACGCGCTTATCAAACTAATTATACTTTAAAAAAAACAAACGCCCAATTTGAAACATGCAAAGGTGTAGATTATCATGCATTTAGACTTATTTTGATTATAAAAGACTTATTTTGATTATAAAACAGTGATGTTAAAATAACGGAATATTATAAATATCCAAAGCTTTAGCTAGTGTTCGTGAAAATTCAGAATAATATTTGACATAAAATCCCTGTGCAAACACACTGGGAAGCAAAAGTAACATACATAGTTCACTTAAGTTTGATCGATAGAAAAGTAAGTTATCGAAATCATACAAATTATTGATCAATATCTATTGTTTATATAAAACTACACTTAATATAACGCCGTTTTCATACCCCTTTAATTTTAATCTCCGTTTAAATCAGTGAAGTGTAGTATCTACCGAATTGGCGTATGGTGCAAAGTTTAACAAGTGTTCAGAGATGTCGTCGAGATTATACAAAACCACCGGGCTGAGACTGAGAGGAATTATTGTCAGTCATATCCAAATAACAATCCAATAAAGCACTCGAGTGGAAACATGTTTGAAATCTTTTCAGATACTAAACAATCACTGGGAAATGATAACACTTTTATAAAAAGAGTAAACATTCAAAATGAACCCAATACCTGATAATCAATGGCCAACTGTCGATTAAGAAGATAAAACACAAAAATAATCGTATCCATAATTAATTATATATATAAGAAAACTAAAGAATCACTATAAACGTAAAATAAATCAACGATATTTCGACGTTTTACAAGTGTCGCACACATTTTCTAAAAACATTATTTTCAATTAACTTTCGATTTCCATTACAAATACACGCCAAACTTAAACGCGCACAAACACAGCATGTATTTAAAGTAAACTTTCGACAGCAATTGTTCGTTTACTCGTTATTAACTTCCTATTAGTAAACACATTTCACACGATTCAATAATACTGTGTCAATATATGTCGCTATTTTACTAACCTGTCTGTTCACGCCACGCCAGGACAAGTACGCAGCTGTCTTGTGATATCTGCACTTAGCACTCGGATCAAATCGGTAACTTACGACAAACGAGAATGTTTATTTCGGCTTACCGGGACAAGCCGATCTTTAAGGATTGTAATATTAAATGTCATTAAGATGTTATCTCAAATACGTCCACGTCTCTTAAATTATCTGATTCGCCACTAGTAAATGTACCGATCCACACGCATTTCGTGTTATGTTAATCCATCTGTGCGTAAACGCGTCGTCTGCTAAGGTATCGGCAGATTTAAAAAAGCGAGAACAACGGAAAACAGAAACCTGATCCATAAAGAAAATAAGCAACGCACTTTGTCTAGCGCAACGGTTATGTTTAGTTATTTTGGGATGCCAAGTATTGCACAACACTCTAAAATTGGAAATACTAATTATTATGTCAAGATATTTTGGATACCACACTTAATTAAACTTGACTTTGTAAGGGAAAATTATACATACACAAATAAATACAACACATGATATATCATTATGTGTATGTGTTAATAATTTATACATTGATTGTTTCGCTTGTAATTGATATTTAGCATTTAACAAGCACAGGAATGCAGAACACGATGAAAACGAGATATTTATGGAAACTTCGTTTTATTTATTTATTAATGTATTTATTTATACTAGTAATTTTAACCACTATAGGAATTCTGTTTTATTCTTTTATATAAATTAAGCATAACGTCAAGTTCATAGCGATACATGAATAGATCTGCATTAAGCCGCACAAAGTAAATAACCATAATTATACAACCATTACTTTAAAAAAATATTTTCCCATTGAATTACACAAAACGGTTATCAGCAAGAAACTTAAGGGCTTAACGAAAGTATAAACATATCCATATAAAAACTTATCTAATATGTCATTGGTAAAGAAAGCTGCTTAAAAATTTAAAGCAAGGTACGACAAATTCTGTCGACCAAATGTATAATCTATAAGCGAAGTACTTTTAGTATTTTTAGACTGTATTTCAGTGTTGTAAAAAATGTAGAAAAGTCATATGTACTGACACGGGACCTTTTGTTATATTAACTTTCAATTTTAATCATGATTTCCGAACATTTTTAATAAATAAAAACATTTCAAACGTGTTATTCTCGCAGACCTTATTAGAATCAAATATCAATAGGACCAGAAGTTATAAATAAGTATGCATGATAGCCTCGTGACACTCGACACTGACTTTGATATAAAACGACTTTTGTACAGATTTTATAAAGTTTAGGAATCAAGTAAGGAGAGGGTAATGCCATAGTAATATATTTTTTTTTAACATCAGTGTCTGTGCTTTCTGAAATAAAATGATAGTGGACTGATTAAATATAAATATCCATTAATAAAATAACATGTAGAAATTGGTATAAGTACTTAAGTATTATATCATTTCCACATGTACCCATAGCTACCGATCCAATTGTATTAGAACCTTCATCCCGCTAGGTATGTATTTATTATACATGTATACATTTAATACATATATAATTGCAATACATTTCTGTATGTAAATACACAGTATAGTATCGCTATATGCGTTTTGCCGTAATGAATTTCAAAAACAAACAAACACCTGGGAAACTGCTGGTGCATCACTTGGCAAGGTAATACAGGCAAAGTAATTCCTATTAACAATTTTCGTGAGTCATCTCTGAACATTCAAAATCCGTATATATTCTCGGCTGCACAATTGACAATCCGCAATGCAAATAAATCGACAACAAACATATGAAAAATAAAATACCTATTATGTTCGACAAATCGCATAATTAATTTATAAATAATGAATTTCCTTCAACTTAAACATCGTGCATTTTATATGACTCAATGTCGCCTATAGCGCCCATATATGTTTTATTTATTTGTCTATTATCGCGTGCTTCGTGATGAACAATAGATGTCCTTTACATTTTAATTCGTAGATTGTTCGTATCTTGGCGCATTACTCGTTTTACATAGTCATGAAAAAACGTGTTATTTCTGGAGTTCTGCTTAATATTTTTCGTTCTCCTGGTAGAAAATCACTTAGATATATTTTGTACTGGGGCTTAGTCTCAACAGGATAATCTTAAAATAAACACAAAGGAAGTTCATGTGCAAAACGTTGTCCATGGGTTTTTGACAATATCATGGACGGAGAGCGCTCTTATTTCTCAGTACCTTTTATATCGTGGAACAAAATCATTTCTGTAAGTTTCGAAATAAATCTGAAACGTAAGAAAACACATCTGTATTCTTCATATTATTTTATTGTATTCCCCAGCTGTTGACATATATATTATATGCGATGGCTTTCTATAGACTCCAAACAGAATGGCGTAATATGGAAAAAGTCGGCGCCAACACAGAGCTAAAAAATACACCTAAAAAATAGTTCCTCAGCACTTGAAATATATATTTCCAAGAGCCGTCCATCTAAACAACTTACAAAAGGCTTGAAATATAAAACGCATCACTGTTTGCCTCACTTCTCTTACTGTGATCAAAATAATAAAGAACAAAAGTTTTTAGATTAAATAGTATATATGAAGCGATTTTTAAAAAAGAATTGCAATCACATTTATATATTTATACTGTGCTCATCTCTACTAATAAATATGTAACATTTGTAATTTGCAATTTTCCCATCAACACTTATTTTGTTTATATATTAATTTATTATAACTTTATAAAATACTTTACTTTATGCATAATTGATTTGGCATATACAACCGCCATATCGTTAACATAAACATGCAACTGTGTGATTTTGAGACCTGTCTGCAAAAAAGTGACGTTTCATTTTAATCGTTTGAGATTTTAAAAGACTTTTCTCAAGAAACATGAAAAGTGTGTCCATGACTACGCTAATTACTACATTAATCATAAATAAGTTACATCACGATTTGCTACATTTCAACGAGCATTTTTCGAGTGTTTGAAATGTGTCACTGGAGCACTTGAAAGCATTACTATCTTAACTCGTTAATCTTCCGTCTTTTCTGCAGACATGCCGACCGAACGACATATCGACTGACCGACCGCCGACATACCGACCGATCGAATGACAAACAAATGACATATCACATTTTAATGTTAACAGATTTCAAATACGCTTTTCAAAATGTTAAGGATGTGATGTGACGTTTTTTACCTTTTATTTTGCAATTCATTTTGCGTTGTGTACGTGTAAGCGGATGTGTGTGCGTGTGTGTGCGTTTGTGTGCATGTGTTTGTCTTACAGGTGGACACAATTTAACACAATAAAGATTAACTACAAGTAAGCAGATAACTCGAAAACAAATAGAAGATGGGTTGTATTTTATTAAATAATGGTTGATTAATGTTTATTCGATTAATTAAAAGGGAAGTAGTTATTCTGTCCTACGATTCCTCGTTTTACAAGAGTCCTCTCCCTTTTTATTCAGATGGAAGTTTCATCGCTGTAACAATTTATTTTTCTGAACTCGGCAAGCTCAATGTGTGGAGCGCTTGATAGCGATAGAATTGGAAATACTTATTACCGGACGGTGCCAAAAAGATGAAAACGGACAGAAGTTCTCTAAAACTATAGGTTTGCCTTGATTTAACAGATATTGAGTGGATATTATAATACACACATCTACATCCCATGCAAAAGAACATCCTGATGTATCATTTCCGAAACGTACGCTCCTCTTGTCCGATAAAAAAATATCTGTAAAATTGTGTTTTGGTTGGAAATGAAAACGAAAGTGCGTATCTATAAAAATGTATTGACTGGTATAGGCTTATTTTACTTATATATTTCTTTTTACGATAACATTATAACGTAATGTGTTGATGTTTATTTTTGCAAACTGTTATCTGTTTAAAGTAAGTGACTTTAACACGATAGAAAACCGACGTTTGCCTTTTCGGTGCAGCAAGACTTGGTCAGCATATTCGTTTCAGTCTCTTTGCATTCTGTCCCTAAGGCCAATGCATAATGGTTAAAAAGTATTCGACAGGATCCATCTTGTTGTGGGTTTTAGGTAAAGCAATTATGTACAATGAAATGAGTTTGAAATTCATGCCTTTAAATGATCTTTATAAAATAAAATTCTAAGTACAAAACTTTTATGAATAACATACTAAAATTTATATTTAGAACAAAGTGTTCCAGAAGATCAATTTTTTTACATTTGAAATAGTTTTTACTGTCAAAACTCATTAATTTATCAAACATGTACAGTTTAATAAAATTCCCACTATGTTTTGGAGATTTCATCATAGTTTGGTTCTGCAGCATACACGATTTAACCTAGAAATTACTGACTTAAACCTTAGTTGTTATGAAAGTGCATTTGTTTGAATGTAGTCTTTATTTTAATGTAATTTTTCCAAACCTTCTTTTTAATGTTGTAATCATCTGTAGCGATTCAGGGATTTTAAAACCAAATATTAAGAACTATGACTATCAAATGATGAATGTTATTACGTTTAATTTGAACTAGAAAGCGGTTTGCCTTTTATATATAAATCATTAAATTTGTGTTATATTTTAAATTAACCTTTGGTTGCTAAATGAAAAAGAATTATCTTAGCTTTGTGAATATATTTATCACATTGTTGTTTCTTCACTGCATACACATTTTTTTGAGTTTATTAGTAAAACACATACAGACTTATTGTTTACGTAAAACACATATAAAAAAGCAAATCTTGTTTCTTCCCTCACAGTTTCCTATTTATTTGTTTACAATATGATATGCCTGTTTATTATTTTTATTTTCAATTGATTTATCTTACAGTTCTTTGACAGAGACGTTAAAGAAAATATCTCTCGAGATTTTAGTTAGGAATTGAATAGCATTTCATCGGTGTATGACAGCGTTTATGCATAAATTAGGGGTCATTTTGCAGGACTGTTGAAACATCTGTATAATGCTGAAAATGCTTTCCAATTCTTATTAAAACATAAGATGATGTGTATAATAAGACTGTATTTGTTTAATTTACAAGGGCAACAACGGACAAATGAACTCCGTATTGAAGACAATAAAAAAGATACCCATTTAACGCTTTTTCCATTCAATAGCAAACTTCTATTGCTTCAACATGTGCATTTAATCTGTGTTATGTCATTTGGGGTTTTCTATTGTATAGTTCTAGTATTATAATGATGCTGTTCTATACATTTGAATGTTTACAATAATGTTGGAATAGTAAAACGGATTTAATGGTTGAGTTTGCGCTATGAATTTTTTTTATTTAGAATGTAATTTTATGCACCGTAAATGATACTGTTAATTAGTGTATTCCTGGTGTAATTGTAAGTGATATACGTTGCGAGTTCTTGTTGTTGTTTTTTTTGAAGTGAGGATTAAAGACAATTATAAGAAAGGCTTCGACCCGCAACACAACATTTCACAAAATGTAAATGTACTAAATACATATAGTGTTTAGACATCAAAATACGTTTATTTATACATGCACATAGAAAATCGAATACAGCTTTAAGAAATAATGTTATTATTATTGAACACGATAAAATGTTGTGTTTCTCTTAAATATGTTAACCGTTTGTTAACCTAGAAAGCGAACATTTAAATAACACAGTTTGTTTGCTTTTCAAAAGACAGTGTCATTGGTAAGACTGCTTACGAAACCAATTTTACAAATAATTTAGCCTTATTTTACAATGTTTTGAGCGTGAAGAAATACATGGTTTTAAGTTTCTTTAATATAATTATCACTTTTTATTTTGGAAAGTGTAAGGTTTCTAGGGATCCCTTATTGTCTATTTAATTTTACTCCACATATATGGAAAGAACATCGACATTTAGCAGTATAAGAAATCGAACGGCATTTCAATTCTCAAGTATATGTCGACATTAAGGATGGTTTTAGATTGTCAGTAGAATCATATATTTTGAAAACACTTGATAACACTAATGTGCAGGGAATGCAACATTTTATAAATTAACAGGCAACACCTTAGTCGCCGTTTTATTCTGGTATAATTAGCCCAAAACCAGTTTACATTATTACCTGATGTATGCCTTATACATAATTATTATTATTATAATTATTTTTTGCTATTTCCTCGTCGAAAAAGAAATTTGAAATGTTTGAAACTGTTAACGGTGAATATCGAACTGTTGACCGGTCAACAGTTTGAACTGTTGCCCGCTGGAATAATGACGCCATTTCGTCGAAAAAATGACGTCATTTTACAGTTAAACAGTCAAAATTATTTATTTTATCGATTACTGTTGTGTAAAAATAAAAATTTAGTTTGCTGTTATTTCTATGTTGGAAATTTGATCAGGTAATAAAACACTTATTTCATGGATGCTTGGTGAACAGTCAAAACTGTTGTCCCTCGATATCACGGTTGACATGTAGAATTATTATACCTCACTTTTATTTACATTGCTAAACTCCCATAGGCCATCGTGACATAGAAATACTGTCAGACCCAGTCCAAAATATACTGTATCCCGCTGCCAAAGCAATCACGTGCCACCAGCGGGAAAAATTTACTGACAAAAAAATACTGTATCCCGCTGCCTTAGCAATCACGTGCGGAATGTTCGAAAATTATACTGTCCCATTCGCGCATGCGCAGTACGCAGTTTTGCGTGTCCGTTGTATTTGGATAATTAAAATATCGATTGCAGCTGTAACTGTGCTGTAGAATAGATTAATGTCATTATTTAAGCTTTGACAGGAGTCAACAAGAAAATCAATTTAGTATAAACGACACGCTTACCTCAAAGGCAACTTTAATCCAATGCTTATAACAATAAAGTTACAACGATATACACTTCCAGTGTCTGTTCTTACGGTGTTATGCATGACAAACACACAATCCGAAATACGTTTTGGATTCGTTCGATGCTTTAAACAAATATTTAACTGTTAAAAAAAACCACCACGTCCATATTGTTGTCCCAAAATGTTTCGTCACCGAAATGACGTCACACAAGTACGTCATAAATTGCGTAATCAAGTGATGAAATAGAGAATACTAGGTCGGTGCCGAATAAAGCAAAGTTTATTTTGCGAGGCTTAGAAAATCTGAACCACGAGCCTTGGCGAGTGGTTCAGATTTTCGTGCCGAGCAAGATAAACTTTGCTTTATTCGGCACCGACCTAGTATTCGATTTATCCCATCAATTTTCTTAGACGTAAATTATTTCTTTAAACATAGAATAGGAAAATCGAACTAGACGGAAAATCCCAAAGATATTTTAAGCAAACATCGTTTCATTATTTTAATCGTGTCGAGCCTAATACATTACAAAAAGATCAGTAACCAACCTGTTTTTCGTTTATCATACCTCTACGTCCCCGATGTTTAAGAAATAATGGAAAAAAAGACACTAAACAACTGCATCTTTAGCGTGAAACAACATGCATTGTGTCGTATGACGTATTAATAATGACGTCACGAGTACGCGCACTTAATATTTGTAAATAATGTTTATTTGCTTTTTGAGTTGCATTATGTGTAAAAACTATATTACATCTTGGTATCAAATTGTTTGTTTTGTTGAATCTGATTCGATTTTACTAAAAATTATTACTTTATAGTTGATTCCGAGTAATATGAACATTCTTCGCCGCGCGTGACAGCTATATTTCAGCACTGCTGAAATAAAGGTAAATTTATTCCACAGTGGTTTATTTCGACAATGCACGTCTGATGATGGGATAAAATAAAATACGGAAAGCTTGTTAAGTAATAGATCTATATTTTTATAGAAATAATTGACGACTAAGAAAATTGATGGGATAAATTGATTACTAGGTCGGTGCCGAATAAAGCGAAGTTCATTTTGCTCTGCCCGTAAATCTGAACCACTCAACATATTAATGGTTGTTCATTGCTGAAATTAAATTCAATTATTGAATATTAAAATTGTTCATGGTTTATATAAATTGTTCATGTTTGAATAGTTTATTCGGTATAATAAAATAAATATTACATGTCTGGCAGGGTGACAGTAAATTTGTAAACTTTCGGCCTCGGGCAACAGTACCAAAGTCATCCCTGATACCTTGGGAAACAGTTTTGACTGTTCACCGCGCATCCATGAAATAAGTGTATACTCCGTGGACATTTAATTAAACTGTAGGATTGTTTGGCGATACAAACCAGAGGGGAAAATTATTAGTAATTGTGGACCGCGTGTCATAAATGTACATGTAAATATCAACCACTTAATACATTTCTGCTTGAAATAGCTGTAAATAAAACTATAGCAGACTTTTTTTTTGCAATTTGATTATACTTGTTCGCTTTCCGTATTTTACGGCCTATGTCAGCTGAGAGCGTCCGGGCGAGTGGCCAATATTGGCATGGACACTCCTACTACTTTTTCGGTACCTCTTAATATTCCTTCAATGACTCGCATGTATTCCGAAACATCGATGTGCGTCTACTAATGTCAAAATAGCGGTTGAAATAGGCTCGACGACACCCTAGTTGATAAATCATTGCTTTGATATGTATTTATTGAAAAAACAAAACATTTCACTTTAGTACGAGACGAAATTTGATATAAAATAATGATTTGGAGCGCGCACATGCATAACAAGACAATTATATTAGATTCATTAATTAATACCTCTTTGTATTTTCATTGCGCAGAAAATGAAAATGCCACAGGGGACAGAATAGATTGTAGTGTGATATGAGGTTTGAATCTTTATTACGTACATTGAAATCGAGTTTGGGACTACCATTTTAATACACAAAAAGAAATTTTAACTCGCGTTTCAGAGTTTCAGTGTTTATATTGGGGAATCTATGGCCAACGTTGAATCCGATGACTAAAACAAGTTTATACGAGGGTTTTCATGACTCTTTGCATAACAGAGCTATCTATCTAATGAACCATTCTCTGAAAATTCCATACAATAAGATACAATTCCTAAAATGTGTATCAAGTGTTTATGGATGAAACAAATATTTGTCAACAGTGATAGAAATTAACATCTTATAGACCTCAATAATTTGCAAGTGTTGAAATAAACATTTGCACTTTCGAGCTATATAGCTATATGCACCCTTTTCTATCCCATTCATATAATTTGATATAATTCGTATCATGTCTATGAAGGTTTTTTTATAGAACAAATTTATGTCAATAGCGACTAAAATGAATCAATAATTGCTGATATAAACATCTTTCGATAAACGTTTGAATAATTTGCTCGTGTTAAAATGACGCACACGCCAAATAGGTTTTTATCACTATATGATTTATTATACATTTTACACTATAACGCTTAGTACAAATTTAAGTATTATCATAAGCATAAATGATCAATTTAAATATTTGTTCAAGAACATTCATCTTTCAATTTGTTATTATTCATGTTCTTTTCTATCAAAATATATGGTCAATTTAATCAGATAATCAATGGTTTTGGAACAAGTTTTGGGAAGTTAAATACTGCCGTGTTTATCCCTGATGTTTGTTGACTGTCCTGGAACAAATTTCAGATCCGGACCTTCAATGAAAATGGCGGCAGCTGAACGGTTGTCTCCGGAACTTGCACAGTAGTCAAGCGGAACGCGCCGGCACAGTTTGATTTTATCGCTACCACGACCTATTAGCACGGAGCTTATAAGAAAGAAGACGAAGACGGTGTAAATACGGTCAAACAAGGTGGAAACATGGCGGATACACGATCTATCATTTAGGAACATGTACGATGCCGGATAAACACGGTGCTAACGAAGATCTTTGCGATGTATACGCAGTGAAAACACGGAGTATCACGGAGGAACACGGAATTGTACGGATCATGGGATTATGTTCATATAAATACGGGCAATCTTAAAATCGATTAACTTTTTTGTCTGTGCTACAGACATTGAAACATGTGCAATAAGATGACGATAGAAGACAGGCTGATTCTACTGAGATGTGCCCGCTTCTAGTGCGAAAAGCTCAGGTTTAAAACAATATCCTTATTGTTTAAACGAAGCAACGACATTGAAATAGAGAAGTTGCGAAAACATCCGGGTTAAAAAATGGATTGCCAGATAACCAGACTTGGTCATTAATTATGGCTGATGGACAAACTGAAGAGAGAAGGCGCAAATAGATAATTTCTTCAGATATACAAGGCGATCCTGATATGCATTGAGCGCGGAATCAAGCTTGAAGAAGTCACATTACAAGAAGTGTTTGACTGTGTCATTAAGTTGGCAATAGCAGTGTGGTACCTAGCATCACCGGACAGTTACTACTCTCTGATGTATAGTTTCCGAGTCGGAAGCAACACCATCTTAACGATCGGTCAGGACTGCGACACATCTAGACTTTGCTGAGGAGCAAATCCCCCGTACTGATACGCACGATACACGGACGAACATCGCCAAGCTGTTTGACGACCGTTGGCTGCTGCACAACTGCATGTGTGCCTTGGACGGGAAGCATTTCGACAAAACAGTGTCTTGGTTATGATGACTGCTTGTACTGCAAAGGTTATCATGGTTTATTGCGTGTTGCTGCCGGGTTTATCCGTGCTGGTACGGGTTGTTCCGTGTGGATGTTGTTTTGTCATCGGGGTGATGTTCTTTCGAAGACCGGCGATGCTTAAAAAATCTCTAAAGGTTTACGGATTGTCTCGGATATTGATCCGGGACTTCAGTATCCGTTCGGGATAATATGAGAGACTCTGGCTATATAAAAAAAACACGGGACAATATATGCTACATTTTATAATCCCGTTTCAATACTTAGATGAGAAATCTGTACAGTGATTAGAACGCAATAAGACAAGTTAAGCATGCCAACAGTATGCTAACCTTTACAACGCTCTTCTTGATTATTGTTATTGACTTCTGTTTCATATTTGAGAAATACCAATCACGTGCATAGTCATATTTTAAATAAATTGGTCCTTGAAATGATATATCCTATTGTAGTACACCTAGCTTTCGTTTCAAAAGTATACATTACACTCCGCAGAGTGCAATATTTACGAACCCTTTATCGGCCAACGATGCATTATATGAATTATTTATCTGAATACGTACTCTCATTATCGGAAAGTGGCAATATTAAAACTAATCACATGTATAGGCACATAAACGAAATAATACACCGAACTGAAAATAGCGTATACAAGGTTGAGTTACCCGCATGAATATATTATCAAGAAAATCAAAATCTGTATGAAAGCAAATATTCAATTTTATCCTGCAATCATGTAAGCATCATTTCAAAGCATCAAGTTATTATCAAAAAACGAACATCGTGGTGAGGCAACGTTATTATCTCTGAACAAATTAATAAAAATAAATACCAAACAAATAATTTACCAAAGCAATCTAAATACCTGAAGTGATTTAACTCATTAGCCATTTAAATATAAGGCATATTGTAAGCCAAGTCATATTATATTAGCATTATCTTAGTATATACTAGTCTACTTTTGATATATATATATATATATATATATATATATATATATATTCACACTAATATATATATATTAATGTACGGCGACATTTCAGAACGCTTATATTGAAGAGCCTCTAAGCTTGTTACGATAGCTATTATTCTAAATTTCAATAAGAGGATATGAAGTTTGGCGAAGTGGGAATGTTTTTTATTTAGTGTAACGGTGTGAACGCGAATGAAATTCACATTACACTTACGGCAATGTCAGATTAAAGTCTTGAATACAGTATCTGACAGGTTCCAGATATCACATGCATTGTTTACAAGAAATTACAAAGTTTGACGATGTGAGGTAAAAAGTTGATGTCAAACAGAAGTTAATAAGTTATACACGTACACTGTATGTATAGACATGTTGTAATTAAAGATGTTTTCTTTTTTAGTTTTATTTCTATTATGTGTTGCTTAATTTGATCAATAGTTTTTTCTATTTTCCGGGTATACGTATTGATTGGTTGATGCTGTATAAGCTATGTAACAATTTTCAGAAATTTCCTCAGATATGTGAAGTGGAATTTCTCTGCCTTTTCTTAAGGTCTGTCAAGTGTCGAGACGCAGTATTGATGACTTTTGTCCTTTGACAAAACATGCTGCACATATATACTAGTATGAAAATCGTATATTTGTGCAATTTAGATTTAGAGTTTAATTTTATCATCCCATTTAAAGAAGATAGTAATCACAGTGTTACATGACCTTTTACGCCAGCAAAGGCGCAATCTCATCTTCTGTCGTTTTCATGTTTAACTCTTTCAGTGCTGGAACCGAATTTTGAAGGCCTTTGCAAACAGTTTGGATCCAGATGAGACGCCACAGATCCAAACTGTTTGCTCTTCTGATAGTATTCTTTGAAAAAAATCGGATTTTAGAAATTCAGCAGACGGCATTTTAGCAGACGACAAATTTTCCAGCATGCAAAGGGTTAAAGTTATAATCATCGCATACAGATGCACAATATATGACCATCATTTCAGAACAATGTTTCCAGCTGTTATGATGTTGCGGGAAGCGCTTTGTATCTTTGTTTTGGTGGTTACGGTCTACTGCTTGCGTAAGTAGAGACCTCCCATATTTCACATAGATTTACAACCAGAACATTATGATTTTTTATTGAATGTCTGAAAATATTTTAGCAACGATGATTGATGTGAACGCTAATAGGTTATACATGTAGATAAACGTAATCTCTTTTAAATTATGTGTTTATTGCCTTTGTCGTGCTACAAGTCCGGGACCTCTGTGTCAACTTTTGCGGAGCTCTACATCCACTAGCTTTGCAAATGACATCATATCAAAACAGTTTTATACAATGGGTAAAAAGCATGTTATTTCAGAAGCATGTGTCTGTCTTGGAGAGAAAAAATATGCAATTGTAAATAACATATAGTGCATTGGTTCCAACCTGTTGGATTCGCCTTGTTTAGTTGTTGATTGTTCACTTAAGTGTTATAGCTTGACGTTATACAGACTTCGGATTCCGGCTTCTAGAAGTAATAAAGGTCACAAAAGTATACGATATTGATTTTAGGGGTCCAACTTAGTTACATTGTCTTCGTAACCGAAATATTAATTTGGGATCATTATTTACAGCGACTGAAATTGAGGTCAGAGCCAAATGCGGATCCTCTTTCAAGCTGACGCTTAACGAAGATTATCGCGTGATCAGTAAAGCTGTCGTGGACACGAATGACACTAGTACGATCAAGTTCACTTCGGATACCAAGGGAGACTGTAAGGGCACGTGCTACATATTCGACCATTATGCTGAGATAACGGACGAAAATGTGATATTGAACGTGGGCAATGAAGAGTAGAAAATTCTCTTTTGTGTTGTATCAGAGAGAAGATTTAAAATCATGTCGTTTCTCGAAATACGTTATCAAACCATCGCCCTCTTGAAATTTCTGATGTTTTGGACATTCTATTTGAGTCGAAAACCATTAAATAAATAGCATAAAACTCTACCCATATTTACGTGTTATAATGCAAAAAATATACAGATTTAAGTTGACCTTTGACTACTTATTCCTGATACAGGATCTAATGGAGCAAATTCTTTCTCGAATTTGTCATCCACGACCTGGTACAAATTAATTATTTCATAAAACAAACACTGCTTCTAATCGATGTTGATGTACTCAACATACACACTATAACTTTATAAAGGTATTGACTGTCATCAAAGTAGTTTTGACATTGATAAGCCTTGGTATAGTTTTACACAATGACTTACACTGCCCAGCATCTAAGTGTTTCATTCCTTTGGATTGTACTATTTCGACTTTAAAAGAAAGGGCAAACTATATAAGAACCACATTTAAATGCCCGCATACGCCTATTATGGTTACTTTATTTTGACAGTTTACACATTAAAGATGTAAACACATAGACTAATTTGTTTTGGAAAGCTAGTTTTTCAGATATTTTCCTAAAATATTCAATTCAAACTTACAGCATGTATTCTCCATATTGAAATGACCATAAAGGCCGAGTTTTGTAAATTAAGTTTGACTTGTTTTAAAATTAAGGCTCTTTATATACTTTGCATTATATTTTAGATAAGGATGTTAAACATTTTGGTAAAACTAGTTTCTCATGATTGGCTTAAGGGATATCATTCAACGGTAAAGAATGTATTCACAATATCAAAATGACCATGCAAGCTAAGTTTAGTTACTACCTTATCCGATATTTGCCATAATAATCAACGGTATATGTTACACTTAGAAATTTTACATTTAGGCTATGTAGACAATTTTTAGCTCTTCTGACTTAGAGATTTTCATCAAACTTCATATATAGCAACCTTGTACCAAGATCCCACTCTCCCTAATTGCGATTGAAAATGGATGGCATAAATGTCACTGTTATAAAAAGAACACCAGGTATTCCGATACATTTCTCAATTTTGAATTATTTTGATGTAATGAAACTTCATTAAACATAAACATTGCATCAAGATGTCGCTTTTAAAGGTAAAGGACAGGTAAAGTAAAATATTGGTAAAACTGTAAATATTGATGAATACTGAAAAATCTTTTATACTGAATAACTTGAAAGAAAATCGACTAATGGCAATACAACTTAATTTATATATTTCTTATATACATGGAATATAAATGGGCTTAATGTGATCAAGGTAAATTTAACTGTAAGATAGTATATACAACTGATTTTGGCTCAATATCTCGAAAACAGATCGAGCTATTATAATGAAGCATACATATTTGAACTTTGTACACCTGCTTTGTTTTTTGTTTGAATATGGGGGCAAGGGCAACAATCAAAGTCACTGTTTTCTTAATATGGAGTAATGGTTTGTATTCTATATTTGTCTCGTAGTATATTTTCAATTTGAAAAACACACACTAAATTTCTTGATAGCTAAGATAATATGTATCTACTAAACAAACAGTTTAGTAAAAAAAAGCCAGCAACTTATTTAAAACACGAACAACAAAAGTCGAGCGTACTGTCCTCCCAATAGCTCTTCTTATAAGAAGATGCGATTGGTTCATGTGTGACGCCGTTATGTTTGTTTTTAGGAAGAAACGACATAGTTTTGATTCTCAACATTGAGTTCAAAACATTCAAACTAGTTTACTATGTTAACTTTAATTACTTGAACTAATTTGTTCAGTTAATTGAGCGATTAGGAAGCAAATGGTCTTATAATATTCCCGTGTTGTAGGCATGTTTTAACTTCAATTGCTTTTGGAGTGTTTAACCGTATTATGGAAAGTTCGTTCGAATAACTGATGTAAAAAGTATTGCTCTTTCAATTTTCGAGATCAAAGTATCATAACACTTAAGCTGATTGAAAAGTAAAATACAGATAAAAAAATGTCTTTCTGTTTTCTAAATAAGTTTGAAGGTGTTCGACATAACCAAATATAATTGTGTCCGCACCTTGTAGAGTTATTAGAAAGGAAGCGATTTCTCGAACGAGCCCACGTGCATTGATGACGTCACTGTCGACGTAGCGTAAATACACGCGGCGGGATTCACGTACAACGAGACGTACCCAAACTACAAGTTCAAGTTGAACGTCTACAACAAGTGCGGACCGAAGGGCAAGTTGTAAGCCTGACTTTTGACGAGGCAATTAGGGAAGTTGATGGTATGTGAACATTTATAATGTCATATCGTTCAAAATGCAATCATAGAGAATATTGCTATGTTGTCTTTGCTCTTCCTTAGTTGAATATTTGTTCTGTTTAGAACTCTTGTGGTTATTTACGTCGGGTCAATATTAAGGTTTGTTATGTTTAATAAGACATATGTATTGAGTATATACTTAGATTATATTTTTAAGTAAAAGTTTCATAATATAATGATATAAATTAATTCAATTTCTAGAATTAGTAATTGGGGAAATAATTACATTAATTTGTCCACTTGCTAGAAGCTTAGTTATTGGGCGTCATCCAGTCGTATAAAACTACTGCTTCAGCCTAATTGCACTGCATATATGATTAAAAATGATAATTAATAATTGTATTACTTGACTTGATAATATTATGCAGCTCATTATTCTATAGTTGTTTTGCTTGGTCATCCACTTTCTGATTTGGATATGACCATTTGGACCCATTCCAAAACATTTAGGTATTATAAATCCGGCCGGTGCAAGTATTTCTGTGTTTATTTGTGTTTGCAACTAATATTTTATTAATTGCAGAATCAGATTTAAAACGCATTTAATTAACATCAGTTATAAAATAGGCTGTAACAAATACAGAAATGTACACTTATGTGAATACTAACACTTTGTTCAGACTATGTGAGAATAAAATATTGAGGCGTCTATTTTAAATTGTTTGTTGAAAGAAAAACTGTAAACTCGCCGCATAAACGACACAATCGGATTTATTTTATCAATTTTATGGAAAAAAAACAACCACTTAATAATGCTATAATATTTAACTAGAAGCTAATATAAAAACGTGTGTATATGCTTAATAAGAATTAATTTCTCTTTGCTAAATGATCACGGAAAAAAGGGTTTAATCGAACCAGGATACGACGACTTTGAAGCTGGTATTGGCTAGTTGATAGAGAAACAGCTAACTCTTTGCTTCATTTTTCTTTCTAGTGTGCATTCGAATATAAAATGATCAAAAAGGGTAGTTATCAGTTCAAGAAACGTTTAAACAAAATATAAACAAGCTCTTATTTGAAGATTTTTTTGTCAAGATTTCACAATTCACTGAGAAATTATTGCAAGCAAATTAAAACTGTATTTGTGTTATTTAAACTAAAACGTTTTATTTAAACTACACATTGTAATGATTTTGATCGTTTTCATAATGGCGTCGTTTTTCTGTATTGGCAGAGTTTTCGGAGGTTAAACTTAAGAATCACGCTGCTGTGGGCTGAAACCGAACAAGATTGTCGTTTAATATTGTACATTCAATATATAATATATTTACCATTTTACATCGAACGTTTGCAAAACAGTTCCATTTTTAACACATATTATTCAAAATAGCAAAATGGAATGACTTCATAAACATCAGTTTACTTATATGCATGTCAAATTATTTTCATTTTCCCTTCCGAATGTTCCTATCAAGTTATTTCAAGCGCCTCAAAGAAGAATGTTCTTGCCTGTTTTAGTATTGATTTAGTATAACTTTCTTTATATTTCCTGTTTACATTACGTACACACATAATGAACTGTCCCCGTAACTAGGTTACCACCACGATGCTTAACGTTTTTTTTTACAATAACCAACTCCTTTTAAGAAATGACGGAAGATTGAACAAAACTTTACTATTTATGATCATCCTACAATTCCAATGGCACGATTGCTTCGAAAGCGAAGAAATTACGTGGAATGTTCTTTCTGGATAATGTTGAACGTCATCCTGCAAAACTTTACATACAATACATACAAATACAAATCAGACTCTCATTGTAGCTATTCTGTGAAACGACGTCTATGTAGCCGAATGTTCTGAGTTGATAATGTACAACTCCTTACTAGAAAGGTAAAAAGGATTTTCTTTTTTATTAGAATATAGGAAATACATATATTTACACTGCTCGTTGCTAGGTTACCACCACGGCGAAGAAAGAGAGTCGCGCGAGAAGAACCAGTATATTGTGAGAATTCTGATCGGATTCGGGCTCGCTCTGTGCTTCTTGATCCTGCTGGGACTCACCCACTGCTACAAAGGCAAGGCACCAACAGCGGCTCAAGCCGCAGCGCGCTTCCCACACGTAAGATATTCTTACGTATTCACTGGTTATTATTCCGACAAGTTATGAATTTTTTTTTAGATTATTGATGTTTCTAATCAAAATCAGTAAATACTCTCGCCTCAGGATAAAGAATAATCTGAATATATGCTAGTGATACGCAAAGATCAACCAGTTTGTTTCTATATCGTAATCTATCAAACAATTTATGTCATAACTATCGAAAATAATTGTTGTTTCAGTTTTTATGCTTACATACAAATTAACTATTGATGATTTCGCTGATCTTGACATAGTCCAGATAAAAAAATAGTATTATATAACTGCGGTCCTTATATATTCATAAAATTTGCTTCGCACTCGCTTCTCTGTTTATACATATATAAATGTATAGAATATGATATTTGCTATGTAAATGGGTTATAATTGCAAATTTAAATAAACTTGTACTATCATGTCATGTCTAATTGTGTGATCCATCTCAGCAAGCCGTCTCTGTAATTGTGATCTAACGTATGCATTCGCTGTTATTTTGGTGGTACAAACATCAGAATGTCAGCATGTTTGTAGCTGGTATGAATATATCTCGTTTTGCCGGTTATATTTAGATCCAGACAAAGTGGCAGCTAAACCTCTGATGTCGGGCCAGTGCGGATACGCAGCGAGGAAAGGTGCTTACTCGATTTTCACTCTAAATTTGTATTTATGCATTTATTTTTTGTTTGTTTGTTTGTTTGTTTGTTTGTTTGTTTGTTTGTTTGTTTGTCTGTTCGTTCGTTCGTTCGTTCGTTCGTTCGTTCGTTTCGTTTTGTTTCGTTTCGTTCGTTTCGTTTCTTTTGTTCGTTCGTTTCTTTTCTTTCTTAAGAATCAAATTAAACAAATTAATTCTTGAATCTCTATACAAAGCTACTTGCGTTACATTCATCAAGGCACGCATGCAGATTTATTAATGATGCTGCAATTTAAGAGCATGCTTTGTTAAACATGTCTTGTTTTTTTATTGTGTTTGGCGATTTAATGTTATAGTATGTTTAACATGGTTTTATCATAATTTAAATGTATGACTGTTTTTGTTTATCTTTAGCAGAAGTGAGGTGGGTACTTAGCAAATATATCGCTTCATACATGTGCATGTGTAATCAGAATCTTAAACAATTATGTAAGTACCAGTAAATGTACTAAACGTGTGCAGCAAGAACATATTAAAGCCGTGGTGTCACGTTTTACACAAAGACAATATGTACAATTTATTGAACGTATTTGTATCCAGATATGCAAAGAATGAAATAGCTGGCGTTAATGTTCGCTTTTTGGCTCATATATTTCGCAGTACAATAGTGCGACAAATGGATTGTCTATGTAACCAAGAGGTACACTCCGCATTTCATGTATTAAATAAAAGTCAATGATGTGTCAAGAGAAAAACAAAACAACCTGATTATGCATGCGAAAACTTGTATTATTTTAGACATAAAATTCAGGCATTTTATTATTATTTTCTATAAACATTAGTTGTCGTGTAATACAGTCAGTTAAAATGTTTCCAAGTATCAGTATGTTTTGGTAATGTAAGATTGTAATTTAGTTGTTTAAAGGTTTAAAAAAAAAGATTTGACACCTGTTGATTGTTTTCCCTCCATATTCATTTTACCTCGTCAAAGAAATGTGTCATTGAGTTGCGCGCTAAGTAACAACATTTCTAAATTCGTTTGATATAATATTATTTGTAATAACAAGGCATGTGACATATAGGGCAAAGGCGCTGACACTGAGCATACTTCTATAATCGTGCTCAGAGTTTGCAAGGAAAACATAGTATGATTTAACAATCATGATTTTCATGTTAGTTTTGTTTATTTTATTCGAAAGCAATTTCACAGTTAAATATTTCTTTAGAAAAAATCCGGTAAATTTTAAAACAAATAATAGAATATTTACATTGATTGGTCATAATGCACAATAATCAGACAGATTACCAAATGTGTCGTCTAGGCTAAGCTTGAAATTATATTAAATGTGTGTGGTTTTGAAGTGGCAAGTAATCAAAAGAAATCCATATACATTTATACCATTAAACATAATTTACTTAAATTTTGGTTCCTAAAGTAAATATTAATTAGAAAGTGTATATGGAAATTAAGTTATAATAATAAAACGGTGTTTTATTACTTGAAATACATGAATTTATTCCCAGTCAACAATCAATTAGGAAAAACGCGACAATTGTTAAATTTAGGTATCTTATGCATGTATAGTGTACTAAAGTTGAAAGATTCAACTCAATAATAATGTAAATCGTTATTAAAGTAAGGCAATCAATGGTAAAACTTCTACTCAAGATGGTTTTCAAAATTGTAGGCATATGCAAATAGTTTAACAATTATGCAACAATTTGGTGTTCACTGGAGTTCAGACAGACGCATTACTGAAAACCGGGACTGTCGACGAAAGCTGATTTACTCAAGAAACAATGAAAGGTGCAATCGAAAAGGTATAAGACAAACCTGACACAGAAAAAAGAAACAATAACCACCATAATGCAGAGTCGGGAGAGCGTTAGGATATAATCGTCTATTTAAGTTATTAATTTGTATATCATACAATTGATCATCCAAATGTTTGCGTAATATGTAAAATCATGTAGCTAATGAATCATTCTTCATTAAAAAATATCAGCTAAATATTTCGTTTATATTTTTCTTTCTCGTGCATTGAAATATTTCGCAGCTATTACTGACAAATGTGGATTACTTCCGAAATTGAAAACAAACTGGAATATGAACTAATGGCAGCTATAAATATTACTGAATTGAAATCAAGTTACCGCTAGTTATCGATACACAGCTGCTATCAACAGGAAAATGCCCAAAGTAAAATCAGGTCTTTATAGATCGCAATGATTAACCTGATACATACGTGTTAGCTTATAGCATGCGTGCATTGCGTAGAATGCTGTTTCTTGGGTTTTTTTGTGTGCGTTGTTCAAGACATAAATGAAACCGTGATAATAAATAGTCGTGATTTGTTTTATATCTTTGCCAATACTAAAGTACGACACGTTATTTAGTCATCATAACGAAATTTTAATTTGTTTAGTGCCCAATAAACGTTTGCGAACTTAAGCATGTTTCAGGCATGGTGGCTACAGTATCAAACATGACCAAAAATATTATCCAGCTTTACTTTGAAATACACAAATAGCGATCGCGTGTGTAAATGTGATACTGTTGCGAATAAAAACCGGGGTTTTAAAGAATTTGGTTTCTCCGACGCTTGCAACCACGGTTCGCTCTTTGATTATGATATTGGTATAGATTAAACCACATGTTAAACTAAAATAATATATATATACAATATTATTAAGTAGAGAAAGTCGCTTAGTTTTGTTTGTACCAACAGTATAGACATGCTTGCAACAATCAGTCAACTACGAAACTATTTGTCACAAACACTTTACCATTGGCAAGACAGGCTTAAAGATTGGCCATTCATGCATAAATTTCCAGCACAATGACTATAATCTTTCATGAATAAAGTCCACAATGTAATGATAAAAAAAACAAGGTAAGAATTACAAAAGGCTGAAAGTTTTGGTTACGTTTGGGAAACATAACGTCCTCTATGCATATGAATTCACAGTTCTTTAAATTTCGAAGAAATATGTATGGCTCTCATCCAATTTAAATCAATGTAATTCTTCTTGAGGCAAATTTGCCGCTAAAATTTGGCTCTTCACAAGCGAACAATCAAGGGCAATAAGTCATATAGCTTTTGCACTTTGTTCTCACACACAATATTCTCTGCAAAGCAATATAGTTTAATCTAAACTAATTAAATTGTAATGGTTTTTCAGAGTGAAGAAGAATATAAGCTATCAAGCGCTATGGGATCACAATAGTCTTTTTGTTCATCCCATTTGCGTATTACTTTATAAATGTATACAGTTACTGAAATTTAGTTATTTGAATAAATTAGATAACATCCCCTTTATTTACTACTTTAAAAATGTATATTGTTACTGAAATTTGGTTATTTGAATATATAAGATTACACAGGTATTACTAACATTGTCATTTCCGTGTTGACACAAGGCCTTTTGTATCTTATGTACATATGTTATGAAGACGATGTACTATGTGCAAGTCTTAATAAATTCTATGTTCTGCTCTGTTCTGTATCAACAAGGTTGCGCAACAGAAGCATGATAGTGTATTGAGCTCTTCATATGTCTTGTTGATCAGTAATAGTTTTATTTTGCCTTATCTAATAATAGCCTCTGGTTTCGAATGAACTGTACTGCGCAAAATACCACGTGATTAAGACACGGTCAATAGTGGACTATTTTAATAATTCATAAACATTGTCTTCCGCGAAACGTATTATTCAAAAATTAATTTAATGATGTTTTCTAAATACGCCCCGTTCAAAAATATTCCATTTAACACGATATTCACATTATGTGTCCATTTGTGAACGAATCAAGTGGAAGAGCTGAAACGTCTGACATAAGTGGCGAATCCTTTCTCGGCGCAAGATGTGGCAATTATCAGGTTTGTCGTAGTTAGCAAATCTGGATTGCAAAACGTAGAATTAACTTAGTTGTTCGCAAGCGAACAACTAAAAATGAATAAAATGAAATGGAAATACATTAAATAAAGCATTTAATTTCAGGCGAAACCTATTTTTTAAATTATGTGGTTTGATTAAGAATTAAATACAATGCTCGTTGAAACCAATACATGTATTATTAGAATTATGTTTTTGTTAATTTTTGTCAGACTAACTTACTTTTCCTTAGTGCCAACTTAGTTAAACGTTGAATAGTTTTTTTCATCTTTGTTATCATAAGTGGAGTTTGTGTGAATCCTGTATAAAATTATGAGAGATTGTAAATCAATGCTTTTTTCCTTCTTGGTGTTAGTTCAAACACTCACAGCTGTTGACATTTACAAGTAAATTAGATTTATGTTTGCATTTTTCGTGGCCGTTCGATTGGCCTACGTTAAAAGGTCGAACGTAATATCCTGTGACTGTAAGTAATAGCAAATACGTTCAAAGACGTTTATGCTTGATATATATTTTGTTAGGCGTTGAATTGAAGGCAACAGTTGTCATACCATTTCTGAGTGTTATGAGGGTATTGCGTTTAGATGATAAAAAACTTCTTGCAAATGATAATGTTTATGTCATTAGAAAAAATGCTATACATGTCACAAGGACTTAACTAAATAACGCAAATCAGAATTGCGTAAAAAGTAAAATGACAAACAATTAATTATGTATATTATGTCTTGTAAAATGTAATTTGCTATTGTTACAAGATAATTTAAAATAATAAGGGTAAAGCGTGCTGCTATTCGACAAGTTTCAATACAACACACACTTTCATATATGATAGTGTCATTGAAGTGGAAATTACAGTCACGTTTTTGACAGTGTTGTTACGGTGTACATGCGTTTAATTATTCCGGATTAATCGGGAAATCCGGATTCTATGCACCAGTTGATTGTTATAGTATTCATTCGGGATTTTCTGCGCTGGCGCAAATATACTTGGTAGTATTAAATTACTTCAATTTAATTTGTGTTTTATTATTTTAGATCTCCAGTTAGCGCAGTGGTCGGTACGATACATGCACATTTCACCTAGGTTACCCGGGTTAAATCACCGTTCCCTTCGCATTGAAGCTTAGTTGGTGATAACCATACCGGATAGGTTTTTTCATGTTTATACGACTTCCACGCACAGCACAAGACTACAACACAAATGAAATATTTCAGAAAAAATACACTGGAAATTGAGGCTTTGATTAAAATCTGTGTCCCAAATTGTGTGCGTCCAGTAAGTTCATTAGGTAGGAGTGCTAGAACAAACTCCCGATCCGCACAATAAGGGCTCATGCGCGAAAAAAATAAAATAATTTGAAGTACACAAACTCACTGATTCTTTTCGTCATATGCATTTTGTAACCTTATATCTAAAAAACCAGCAGTTTATCCGTGGACCTATTGAATGTTCTGAACGGAAAGAAGTTTGCACAGCACGTAATGTTGTTACTACTGCACATAATGATGTAACTGCTTCACGTAATGACGAATGTACCGAACGTAAATACGTTTGCAGAGCGCATAATGATAAAACTACTACACATAATGTTGAATGTACAGCACGTCAAGAAGTTTGGACAGAACAAAATGTTGTTACTACTTCGCGTTATGCTTTAGCTACTGCATACAATGACGAATGTACCGAACGTAAAGAGAACTGCACAAAGCATAAGGTATATTCCACTAAAAATAATGATTGATGTACTGCAAACAACGACAATAGTCATATGAAGTCGGTAATGGCGTTCCATAGATATAAACTGAGAAGTTTTGCTTGCACATCAGGGTCCGGTTTAATGAGAGCGAACATGGTCGGGCGATTATGGTTGTACCAGCGAATAATCGTCGTGCGACGATAACCGAGTTTAATGGAGAGCGACGATCGTCAGTCGACCGCACGTTGTTCGACATAGTGTTGAACGACCGCAGTCCACCCCTCACACCACGACAGCTCGTCGCTTGACGCTTTGTCGGCACCTAAAACTCGTGCCAGGAGACTCCTAGACACTCTGCGACGGTACCAAGATCGTCTGGGCACCTGCAGGACAATCCCAGACAGTCTGCGACGGTTTCAGAAGGTATCCCAGACCAGCTGGGGCCCTGCAGGAGACTCCAAGACAGTCTGCAACGCTACCAAGACCGTATGGGCACCTGCATAGGACACCGAAACAGTCTGCAACGGTGCCAGAGAGTCTTAAGGACCGTCGAGGCACATGTTGGAGACTCCCAGAAGCTACCAGAGTGTCTATAAGACCGGCGGGTCACCTGCAGGAGACTCCCAGACAGTCTGCGACGGCGCGAAACAATCTCTCAGACCGGCGGGCAACTGTAGAAGACTCCCAGACAGTCTCCGACGATGCCAAGAACGTCTGGGCACCTACAGGAGATTCCCAAACAGTCTTCGACTGAGTGAGAGACTGTTTGGCACTGTTACAGACTTTCTTTGAGTCTCCTGATGTTGCCCAGACGGTCTTGGTCGGCCGCAGGATGTATGTGAGTCTCTTGCATGTGGCCAGTCGGTCTGGGAGACTGTCTGGCAACATTGCAGACAGTCTGGGAATCTCCTGCATGTGTTATAACGGTCTTGACACCGTCGCAGACTGTCTGAGAGTCTCGTACAGGTGCCCCTCCGGTCTAAGAGACTGTCTTGCAACGTCACATACTGTCTGGGGGTCTCCTTGCGTGTGCCCAGACGGTCTTGGCACCGTCGAACACTATCTCGGAGTCTCCTGCAGGTGCCCCGCCGGTTTAAAAGACTGTCTGGCACCGTCGCAGACTGTCTGGGAGTCTCCTCCAGGTGCCCAGATGGTCATGATATCGTTGCATACTGTCTGGAAGTCTCCTGCAGGTGCCTAGGCGGTTTTGGCACCGCCGCAGACTGTCTGGGAGTCTCCTGCTTGTGCATCGCCGGTCTTGACATAAAAAGGAATGCACTAGACTGACCACTCGTCGCGTTCAAGGTACTAGCAGGAGACTCCCAGACAGTCTGAGACGGTGCCAAGACTGCCTTATGCAATATGCGACCAGACTAGCTCAGGCTCGGCACTTGCGCAGACTGGACTAGAGCTACGATTGCCGCCTTCGCCATACGACACATTTTCACATTACGAGGCGCTAAAGTGTGACTTGAATATGAGTAAAGAAAATCCCGTCTCATCAAATTTAACATATATTTTGATGGCAAAAATATATATTCATAATAAGCCATGTGAGGATACTTATGATGTGATCGAACGTAGTAAACTTTGTATTTACGAATACTATTGACGAAACGTTCACTTCATAACAAACATTTCATGCGGCGTGAAAACACGTGAAAACAACAACAACAATTGAACCTTTGTTTTTAATTTGATCGTCTACCAACTTTATTTGTCTGTCTTTATATTTAAAGGAGGATATACGCCGAATATCTTTTAAACGATTTCTTGTTAGTACTAACATAAAATTAACATACATAATATGAGCATATACAAATAACATAACGCGACATTACTATAATTTTACTGTAGAATTATTTGTATAAAAATGTTGATATAAGAGATTACTTAACTATCATAATTGTAATTCGGCGGAAAAATATCTAACACTCATACAGATGATAAGAGTTCTAGTTTTTAAATTAACTTTGCCCGTTTTCAACTCTGTATGTCAACAATTTACAAGTATTCGGCTTGTGGTTTTAAGTAGCGACTACACATGGTGCACAGGCGTGCCGAAAGTGGCTCATTTACTAGTGTATAGACGGCTATTAGCGGTATGTTTCATTATATTATCGGATTATCCAGCTTTGTCAAGTTTAACAACAGTCATACCGTTAATCATTTTTAGCTTCAACTGTGCTTTTTAACAACCGGTATGGTTTGAATGCGTGATGGATGTAATCTCACTACATCATGTATATATGCTCGAATTATTCGGTATAAAATATTCGTTTTGCGTTATTTTCATCCTCTATTGATGGAAATATTTTTATTATCACAGCTGGCTCAGCTTTCACGCTAGCACGTCAAAGTAGCTGCAGTCGGTTCGTATCGGCTTACTCCGACGAAGTAACTGTATACCGCATCCATTTTAAGTGTTAAAATCCCCCAAAGAACAGTACTATTGAAATAATGTTATCTCACACAGTATTTAATCAACTTGAGTTAAACATAGACGAAAAATGTAGACTGTTTGACAGTCTAGTTGGGTCCAAATTAAATTACGCGGCCGAAACATGGGGCTTTCATGAAGGAAAAGATATCGAACGCATACATTGTAAATTCCTACGTAAGATACTAAAAGTCAGAAAATCCACAAATCTAGACGGACTTTACGGGGAATTAGGTCGACACCCAATGTATGTAAAACGACAATTGACATTAGTTAAATACTGGTTAAAAATCATTGATCCGAACAACAACCTACTGACAAAATCTATTTATAATTTGCTTAAGAGCGATGCTGAAAGTAATAATACATATGCCGGTAGGAACTGGGCTTATCAGATTAAAGAACTTCTCGAACACATAGGATTAGCTTCTATATGGATACAACAAAATACGCATATCCCAAACGAGTACGACCTAAAAATAATAACAAACCGAATTTTGGATATATATAAACAGACTTGGTTCACAAATATAAATAACTCAAATAGACTGGCTGCATACCGATATTTCAAATATGACTTTGAAACGGAAATATATTTAAAATGTATTAATAACAATACATTTAGAATATCACTTACACAATTCAGAATCTCTGCACATAATCTAGCGATAGAAAAAGGTCGTCATGAAAACATACCAAAAGAAAATAGAAAGTGTATTTACTGTAATATGAATGCTATAGAAAGCGAATTCCACTTTTTATTAGTATGCCCCCTATATAACGGAATTAGACAACAATACCTAAAACCGTACTTTCGTCATTGGCCAACATTGAACAAATTCGAAATTCTAATGTCATCAAAATCAACAAAGGTATTAAATAACCTATCAAAATATGTTTATTTTGCCCAAAAACTAAGGTCAAATGTAACTTAATATAAAATATATGCCTTCAATTTAGTATGTTTATTAGAACAGATGTAATAATAAGTTAACCGTATTAACTATGATTATTGTTTCCATTTGCCTAATGTATATATATTTGGATAAAGCAATTATCATTGTATTATTATTGATTCTATTCTTTGAATTATTTTGACATGTCTTTTTTTCTCTTTTGTTTTACCTAACTATTCGTATTCATCGTTTTGTGTTGTACTTCTCAAATACATGTACCATGTCTTTGCTTTCTCACAAACACATACCTGTATAGACTATAAATTTGCAATATGCTGTTTTATGCCTAATAAATGTTACGTTATGTTATGTTATCTCACACTAGCTTAACAGTCTTTTTAAACCGTGTATTTTATTACCAAGTGTAACAAGGGCTCTCTCCGCACCACTGCAGCTAATCACGGCTAATAGTCTAATAATGTTATCTCACACTAGCTTAACAGTCTTTTTAAACCGTGTATTTTATTACCAAGTGTAACAAGGGCTCTCTCCGCACCACTGCAGCTAATCACGGCTAATAGTCTAATAATGTTATCTCACACTAGCTTAACAGTCTTTTTAAACCGTGTATTTTATTACCAAGTGTAACAATGGCTCTCTCCGCACCACTGCAGCTAATCACGGTTAATAGTCTAATAATGTTATCTCACACTAGCTTAACAGTCTTTTTAAACTGTGTATTTTATTACCAAGTGTAACAAGGGCTCTCACCGCACCACTGCAGCTAATCACGGTTAATAGTCTAATAATGTTATCTCACACTAGCTTAACAGTCGTTTTAAACCGTGTATTTTATTACCAAATGTAACAAGGGCTCTCTCCGCACCAGTGCAGCTAATCACGGCTAATAGTCTCAGTGTGTAAGAAAGCAGCCTTTATATCAAAAGTACGCGACGAGATTTTTGCAATCGGGCACTGTCTTTAAAGGGACCTTTTCACGTTTGGGTAAATTTACAAATTTGAAAAAAGCTATTTTAATGTTAAGGGAAAACTTAAATTGAGCAAAAGAAAGTGTCAAAATCTACTCAACAACTTAAAGGGCTTTCTGGCCATAAGTGTATTCCCCAGTTTTAGTAAGTTTTATGATGGTCTGTTAACACGTTATACCAAAGGGGATGTCACATGACATTTATCACGACTTAATATTTGAATGAGCCAAATCAAATAATAAATAGCTGCTTCCTTTTCAGCGTGTTCGATAAACTTAGACATACCAGCGAAAACCAAAAATTGTGCACACCTTAAAACAAAAATACAGCAACTTTAAACTAAATAGGTACTTAAAACTTAATTAATATAAACAGTGGAAAAAACAAAACAATTAAAATATACTTTGCATGGTAACTGGGTACAGTGTCAACAAGAAAGTACTATGTCTCCTATTGGCTTACCTGACAAATGTTGGCTGACAGGCAAATAAACAAATATATAAAAGGATTGCATTTGATGTGTTATCATGTAGAGATTAACTGTGAGACTCTGTAAGGCGATGTCTTGTTGTATAATTCAATCAGAACTACATATAGATATATACATTTCTGTCTCAAAATCTCTTGTTTGGCACACACAAAATAATAATTTATAAGATGTGGAGTTCCTATTGAATAAAGAGTTGAAATATAGTGAAGCATCTGCAAACAGAAGTTATAAATCCTATCAAGCAAAAAAGATCCTTTTCGTGCTTATATAAGCTAATTAAGTACTGGTTATATAAAATGCTTTATAACAAGCAATGCGGAAAAACATAAGTTTTGAAACATGTGCGCACTTTTTTGTTGAAAACATTCAAAATGAATGGTATATTATTTGTATAACTAGAGCTTTGTCACAGACGTGACGTATACTTCCACATGCCGCATTGACACAGACTATTTTGCATGCTGTCTTCAAAAAAGTAGAGAATCTAAATGTTGATTTTAAAGAATTATTATGCCATTATTATATATGGCCATTTTGACCTTTGAGCTCTTTAATTCTTTCGCATGACATGCTGTCCAATGACTGTGAACAAAATTAATGTACAGATTCATTTAAGACTCACAATGAATGACATAGTTATGGCCCGGACAAGCTCATTTATGGCCATTTTTTACTTTTGAACTTTAAGTGCGACCTTGACCTTGAAGATATCGACATTGTCCAATGATTGTGAACAAATGTACGAAGTAATTTTAAAATCTCACAATGAATGACATAGTTATGGCCCAGACAAGATCATTTGCGGCCATTTTTGACCTTTGAACTCCCAGAGTGACCTTGACCTTGGAGATATCGACGCAATTCTTTCGCGCCAGGCACCATCCAATAATGGTAAACAAATGTGCCAAATGATTTTAAAATCTCACAATGAATGACATAGTTATGGCCCGGACAAGCTCATTTATGGCCATTTTTGACCTTTGAACTCAAAGTTTGACCTTGACCATGGAGATATCAACGTAATTCTTTCGCGCGGCACACCGGCCAATGATGGTAAAAAAAATGTGCCAAATGATTTTAAAATCTCACAATAAACAACATTGTTATGGCCCGGACAAGCTCATTTATGGCCTTTTTTGACCTTTGAACTTAAAGTGTGACCTTGACCTTGGAGATATCAACGTAATTCTTACGCGCGACACACTATCCAATGATAGTGAGTAAATGTGCCAAATGATTTTAAAATCTAGCAGTGAATAACATAGTAAATGCCCGGACAAGCTCATTTATTGCCATTTTTGATCTTTGAACTCAAAGTGTGACCTTGACCTTGGAGATATCAACGTTATTCTTTCGCATGACATACCGTCCAATGATGGTGAACAAATTTGCCAAATGATTTTAAAATCTCACAATAAATGATAAAGTTATGGCCCGGATATGCATTTGACTTTTGAACTCCAAGTGTGACCTTGACATTTGAGATGTTGACGTACTTTTTTCACACTACATACCGTGTCATGATTGTGAACAAATGTACCAAGTTATTTTAAAATCTAAAAATAAATGACATAGTTATGGTCCGGACAAACTTTCGGTTAAAAACACACTAAGTGACCCCGTGACCTACGCTACCGACCGACCGACCGACTGACCGACAAAGTGACTCCTACAATGTTTATAGCCCCCATTACCAATGGTAATGGTGGTATACTTATCTGTATATATGCAGGGGTTTTGATGTCGATTGCCACTGTCCCAAAATGTGAGAAAATTGCAAAAGTGGCAACAACTTTTCAAAAGTGGCAATTTTTTATTGCATCAACAAATTGTTGTCCAATGCAAATCTATACTGCAAGTCTTAACATAAGCCGCCAGCATCATTAATAAATATTGATTTTTGTGAGCGTAAGCATCTAGTCAATGTTTGAATCATTTGAAAAAGACTTTCTGTTGTTAAAATTTGTTCTTTATTTATATAGAAAGAGAATGATATAAATATTTTGAAGGATTTTAAAATATTGAATACGATGACCCTGTAGGCCAAAACTTATCTGTCATTTCTAATGTTCAAGTTGCTAATACTTCATAAAAGTTACTATAAAAGTGGTGACAACCTTTTTAAGGCCAGGGAAACCCCTGTAATGCAAAGTCTACTCTCTGTATAGCAGGTTGACAAAAAATAATCATATGCGATCAATAGAACATTTTAGATGCTAAAGGATTATTTTAATCATTCAGTTTCAAAGTTGTTTTGTCTTTAATCTTAATTAAAGTTGATTGACTAACCAGCCTAGATGTGGTTTACAAATGAATGCACTTAACCCAAATGGACTTTTGGTAAAAGTTTGATTGGGCTTTTTGAAAATCATGAAATTTGCAATTGCAGCATGACATATATTTTAAGTAGTCAGAAGCTATTAAGTATTAATTTCTTGGTTAATACTGGTAATATAAATATGAGTACCAACAATAGAGAAAAGAATGACCTTCAAAAATTTATTCAAAATGCAGATTTCATCTTTCAATTTCTTTTACATGTTCTGAATAAGGCCATGCATCAGCACAGACAAACCAAAAATGGACAGACACACACGATCCCTCCAGCTGCTAACAGCCCATTACAAGCTGATTGCGTGATAAAGTCCCAACAGTCTGCAAACATGTTCTACAGGCAGAACTAACCCTTTGCATGCTGGGAGTTTGTCGTCTGCTAAATTGTCGTCTGCTGAATTTCTAAAATTAGCATTTTCTTCTAATTTTTGTTCAAAGAATACTATCAGAAAAGCAAACAGTTTGAATCATGATGAGACGCCACGTTGTGTAGCGTCTCATATGGATCCAAACTGTTTGCAAAGGCCTTCAAAATTCTGTTCCAGCACTGAAAGAGCTACAGGCAGAACTTAACAAATGTGACAGCGAGAAGCATTCATTTCCTTCATGCAGTTATCTTCCCTTTTACATGTGGGATGACTCTTACCTGGAGATTATCTAATTGCCACTCAGAGGTTTCATTCCAGATCTAACATTTATATGAAATCTAATACATTTTAATATCATCTCAATTATACAATCGTGTCTGACAATAATAGTAATAAGTTGAAACCCCTATACATTTTTCATGAACAGCCATGCACAAAAATGGCTGCTTAATTCATGAACTTAGCAGTAGTTATAGTTTTTATATAAACTGAAAAAATTATGAGGGTAACATTATAAGAAAAAAACGAATATTCTATAATCAAGATATCACTATGTATTCTTGTGTCTGCATTGTGCAGAACTAAATTTTGTTGGGACTATATATTTTCATATTATATATCACACATGCTGTTAAATTTACAAAAAGTACAGTTTTCAGTTATGGCAGTATAATGAGGACAACTTTGCATCTAAGTGGTAAAGGCTTAAGGTAAACATTAATACACACCTTTCCCGTTTCTGTCTGGAAAACATGCTCTGCGCTGAAGAGGTTTTTGAACAATTCTCCGTAGAATTTCATTCGACTGAAACGAAAACGCAACCATGTATTTATCAAACAGTTACATTACTTATACTGAATCTGCAAGCAGGGATGTAAGTCCTGCATGATGGAATATTGAAAATAGAACTGTATCAATAAAGATCAACTGATCGAAACCACTTTGGATTCATTTTATAACAGTGACATTACACTTTGTGGATTTACACAATCCTTCATTTTGGTTAGATATAAAAACAAGACATGTGTTTGTCAGGAATGCCGCCGCTTTGAAATGTTGCATTTTTGTGTGTTTTTTTACCTTTGACCTTGAAAAATGACCTTGACCTTTCACCACTCAAAATGTGCAGTTTCATGAGATACATCTCTATGTCAAATATCAAGTTCATATCTTCAATATTGCAAAAGTTATGTTAAAGTTTTCAGACGGACGCACAGACTTACATACGGACTGACGGACAGTTAAACTGCTATATGCTACCCTACCGGGAGCATAAACATTATTTCTATTATTGCAAATTACAAAATTATGGTAATGCGGAACCACAAAAATCAACTAAGTGTCCAATGAAAAACACTGGTTTACATTAATATAATTATTCCATGCCTGTTTCAATGTTGACTTAATATGATCAAATAGTTAGAAGAAGGCTGTAAGAACGGTGCATTTTTTTGTTGTTGTTGGACTCCACAGAATTTAGTTTGAAACCTGCACAAACAATTTCATGTGTTTACCATAATAATTTTATTTTGCAGCTTCTCCCTTTGATGACAATCACAAATACATAAAAGTTTACCGTCAACTCTGGTTTGATAAAACACTTATTACTTTCCTCATGATTGCCTTCAACATTTTGATAAAACATTTATTAATCAAAGCGCTTAAGGCACTAAATTTGTTCGCTGTTGTATAATCTTAGAGGCAACTCAGTTTTCAAAATTATGTTATAGCTTTTTATATCGCAAGTTCGAAATGACCACAACCCATTAAAACTTATAAACAGTGTGTCTTTAAACACAGGTCGAGATATTATTTTTTTCCAAATCATTGATACAGCTTATCAGTGTGCACATACTAATCTTATTGACATGCATTTAGCCCCGTTATCCCTGAAAGCAGCCAACATGTACAGATTTCAATGATAAACTCTGGACTGGCCAACGTTGTCTTACAAGATGCTTAATACACACTATGTAGTGTAACAGTGAGAACAGGCAGATTCGTCGTCTGCTTAAATTTAATGGAGTTATCCACACAGGCAGTCACGGGTTACGGTTCCCACTGTAGCTAAGGCATACTGATTTGCAAAATTGCGACTGCATTATTTGTGCGCTAAATCTCACAAATAAAAATGGTACATTTTGATCACTGATGCCTACACTGTAAATAAAAAAAAAATATGCAGGCTAAAGGCTGAGTATGTTAAAATGCGCTTTTTCCCATTGCACAAATCATCGTAATAATAATAAGGGTTATAGTTAGCTTGAATAATCTCAAAATGGAGAGAAGACACAATTTTTAAAGTTATATATATCTTTGCATACATCAGATTCAGACAGTTTCCTTCCCAGTGTTTACATATTAACTTCATTAAACTAATTTCAGTTGGAATAAATAATCAAGGAACACATCTGTCTTATAAAGGACTCAGTGCCTTGACACTTTGTAAGATACATATATACTTATCACCAGCTATGAAACTGTGAATACAAAATTAAGCAAAAAAAACGACAACCTGATGTGGTTATGAAAAAGAATCCGTGGACCAAACATACCAATGAAATAATTCAAGACATTAAACCTTGGTAAGTGTATTTAACCCTTTCCCCAATAAGAAGCAAAGTGAAAATGGCTTTTGAAACCAGCATAAAACCAGAACAGCCTGCAAGTAACTCACAGTCTGTTCAGGTTTTTTGTTGTTTGCTGCTCATCAGTAACTAAGGGCTGGAAATTAAACCCTTATAACTTAACTTATAAGTAAGAAAGGTCTTCAATAAAATTTAACTTTCTAAGGGACTACAAACGCGTCAAAATACGTAACTAAGTGGTAAAGGGTTAATTAAACAATGTAATGTGATGTTTAAGTACTCCTATAAACAAGAGGGCCTGAAAGGCCAAGAGTCGCTCACCTGAGATAACAAGATACTATTGGGACAAATCTTCTGACCAAGTTTTATGAAGATCAGAAAATAAATGTGGCCTCTAGGGTGTTAACAAGGTTTTACTGCAGCCATATAAGGAAAAATGCACCGCCCCCTGGCAGCCATGTTTTTCAACCAACCGGCATCATTTTTGAACTTGTCCAAGATATTATCGGGATGAATCATCTGACTAAGTGTCATTAAAATCGGACAGTAAATGTGGCTTATAGAGTGTTAGCAAGATTTTACTTTAGCCATATTAGGAAAAATGACCCGCCACTTGGAAGTCATGTTTTTGCAAGCAAACATTATTATTTTCATATTCATACAAAATATCATTGAGACCAATCTTCTGACCAAATGTCATGAAAATTGGACAATAAATGTGGCCTCTAGAGTGTTAACAAGGTTTTAATGTAGCCATATTAGGAAAAATGCCCCGCCCCTGGTGGCCATGTTTTTAAAGCAACCGAAACCATTTTCGAACTCATCCGAGATATCATTGAGACAAATCTTCTGACCAAGTTTCATGATGATTGGAAAATAAATGTGACCTCTAGAGTGTTAACAAAGTTTTACTATAGCCATAAAAGGAAAAATGCCACACCCCCAAGGTGGCCATGTTTTTTAACCAAAGAGCATCGTTTTTAAACTTGTCCAAGATATTATTGGTATGAATCTTCTGATCGAGTTTCATGAAGATCGGACTATAAATGTGGCATTTAGAGTGTTAACAAGAGTTAACTATAGCCATATATAGCATATAAGAAAAAATGACCAGTCCCTTGGCAGCCATGTTTTTCAAGAAAATGTAACCATTTTCAAACTCATCCACGATATCAATAAGACAAATCTTCTGACCATATTTCATGGAGATTGGACAATAACTGTGGCCTCTAGAGTGTTGACAAGGTTTTACTATAGCCATATAAAGAACAATGCCCCGCCCCCTGGTGGCCATGTTTTTTAACCAAAGGCCATCATTTCTGGAATCATCCAAGATATTATTGGGATGAATCTTCTGACCAAGTTTCATGAAGATCAGACAATAAATGTGGCCTCTAAAGTGTTTACAAGATTTGACTATAGCCAAATATAGCATATAAGGAAAAATGCCCCGCCCCTTGGCAGCCATGTTTTTCAAGCAAACGTAACCATTTTCGAACTCATCCAAGATATTATTGAGACCAATTGTCTGACCAAATTTATGAAGATTGGATAATAAATTTGGCCTCTAGAGAGTTAACAAGGCAAATGTTGACGGCGAACGACGGACGACGCACAAAAAGAGATCACAAAAGCTCACCAAGAGCACGTTGGGCTTAGGTGAGCTAAAAAAATAGATTTAGAAATTAAGGAAAAGAGGTGACCTAGATTTTAACATTTAGGAAAAGGGAAAGCTCACCTGCGGTAAGTTGTGTTAACTTTATCTTATCCATGTCATATAAACTTAATTTCGGGAAAACTGGGCTTAATGCAAATGAATGAAGTGTCATACCAATGAACAAGTTTTTCAATAATAATAATAAATTGTGTGGAAAATAAATGTCGGTCATTTGTAACTCACTGTGACTGAATGTAACCTAAGGCTATAAACAATAACTGACAAATGTTATTCACACAAAATTCTTAGAAGAAAATGTTAAAGTCTTAAGACTGGAACGTTTATATTGCTGACATTTCGTTAGAGGTATTGCGCAGTTGTGGTCTCAACTGAGAAAAATTATTCTCTGTAAACTTTTCACTGAACTAAACAGATTGCTTGCTGAATAAAACACTTATATCACAATTAACACAAATGTTTTAAAATGGGAATAATTTTTTAATGTGAACAAAATGAACGTCCACTGTGGTCTTCTAAATTATTACATGTGGAAAGCAAATAGGCATTCACAGTCAATAGTTTTAATTAAATTTTTGAGATTTTGTTACAATGTTACTATTAATTTTTAAATCTAGATAAGTTTAAAATAAGTATCCCAAATTTTTTGTGAAACACACAAATAATAATCTTAATATCACAAGAACCTAACAGAGATATACATGTCCATGTAATATGGATGATCAAATATGGTCTCAAAACACAATCAATGATTTTGATTTATTTAATACTAACAGAACCATAAAATAGAATCATTTCAAATTTATTTCCATACTTCACTGTTATTTTATAAGCTATCATAAATCTCCAATGTCAGACAGAAAACATCTCAGTTGACATGGAAAAATGCGGTAATTTGTGAAAAAATATTTAAATGTAAAAGAAGCATATTTCTACTATCTTGTTAACATCTTGCATAAATAATATTATCTTTTTGCACACTTGAGTACACATATGTTAAGTAAGGCTTTAAATTTCTAATGTTTACTATAAAAAATATCATAAGACGTTAACCCTTTGCATGCTGGGAAATTTGTCGTCTGCTAAAATGTCGTCTGCTGAATTCCTAAAATTAGAATTTTCTTCAATTTTTTTTTCAAAGAAAACTATCAGAATAGCAAACTGTTTTGATCCTGATGAGACGCCATGTTCTGTGGCGTTTCATCTGGATCCAAACTGTTTAAAAAGGCCTTAACAATTCGGTTCCAGCGCTGAAAGGGTTTACTTACAACTAAAGGAAAACGTTTTGCGTTATATTAAGTTGGTTTAAGGAATATTTTTTACAATTTGACATGACATTCAGGTACCTGACATACATTAATTAAAGGGGTCTCATAAAGGGTTAAACAAAATTGAATGTTATACACATCACTAAGCCTAATAAAGAGTACTATAAAACAAGTAACCATGAATGAATTATTGTGAATTTTATGTAAATAAGTAACTGAGTTACTTCGTAAATTATTTTATTTAATTTTTCATATTCATAATATAATGAGTTAATAAACATGTTTTCCAGTTTGCTTTAATACAATTGATACCATGCTCTAATCTGACATTGTAATAATTTTCATTAAGTAAAAATCTTGACTTAAAAATACGAAGTGAATGACAAAGATTTTTATAGTAAGATTAAATTTTCTAAATCTGGTTAAATTGTCGAAACATTTGCAAACAGTTGCAGAATTCATTTCTTGCATTTCAAATTTCTCTTAAGTTTGATGTTGCTCTCAAAGACAGAGAATTGATGTTAACATTTCAATTATTTTACTGTTGTAATATTGCTGATAAGAGACTGATAAACCTAAACATCTCTGGTAAAGGAATTTAAACACTTCTTGAGACTTTCAAAAGAAGTAATATGTCAGTCATAAGATTTAAATAGTTCACAATCACTGTGATGTAATTGATACCGTGACCCTTATAGTCACATCATGCAACAAGTTTCATTAGAAAAGATGGATGCTCCCCTTGTTTGACCTTGAGAAAATCTATTATTAGCCTCAGTGACCTTGACCCCAGTGACCTCAAACCTCATTAAAAGGTAGAGGTCCATGCAAGGTACTTACGTGCCAAATATATAAGAGATCGGTAAAAAAGTGATGGAGCTATGAGAAACTTTAACAAAATTGTGACTGAAAATCTATTTTTAGCCTCGGTGACCTTGACCTTGACCCAAGTGACCTCGAAAGATAGAGGTCCATTCAAGGCGCTTCATGGCAAATATGCAAGAGATCGGTAAAATATTGATAAATATGAGAAAACTGTAGCAAAAGTGTGACGAAAGTAAGGAAGGAGGTAAGGAAGGACAAACTGGCAACTATATGCTCCCCGGAAATTTTCGGGGAGCATAAAAATGGGCCTGTAAGACACATGGCCTCAAAGAGCCTGTCAGACACATGATCTCAAAAGCCTTCAGATACATGGTCTTAATTTGCCTGTCAGATACATGGTATCAATTTGTCTGTCAGACACATGGCCTCAAAGAACCTGTCAGATACATGGTCTCAATTTGCCTGTCAGATACATGGTATCAATCTGCCTGTCAGACACATGGCCTCAAAGGGCCTGTCAGATACATTGCCTCAAAGAGCCTGTACGACACATGGCCTCAAAGGGCCTGTCAGACACATGGCCTCAAAGGGCCTGTAAGACACATGGCCTTAAAGGGCATGTAAGGCACTTAACCTCAAAGGGCCTTTAAGACACATAACCTCAACGTGCCTGTAAGACACATAGCATCAAAGGGCCTGTAAGATACATGGCCTCAAAGGGCCTGTTAGATACATGGCCACAAAAGGCCTGTCAGACGCATGGTCTCAGAAGCCTGTCAGATACATGGCCTCAAAGCGCCTGTCAGACACATAGCATCAAAGGGCCTGTCAGATACATGGCCTCAAAGGGCTTGTAAGACACATAGCATCAAAGAGCATGTCAGATACATGGCCTCAAAGGGTCTGTCAGATATATGGCCTCTAAGGGACTGTCAGACACAAGGTCTCAAAAGCCTGTCAGATACGTGGTCTCAAAAGCCTGTCAGATACCTGGCCTCAAAGGGCCTGTCAGATACATGGCCTCAAAGGGCCTGTCAGATACGTGACCTCAAAGGGCCTGTCAGATACATGGCCTCAAGGGGCCTGTCAGATACCTGGCCTCAAAGGGTCTGTCAGATACTTGGCCTCAAAGGGCCTGTCAGACACATGGCCTCAAATGGCCTGTCAGATACCTTGCCTGAAAGGGCCTGTAAGACACATGGCCTCAAAGGGCCTGTCAGATAAATGGCCTCAAAGGGCCTGTCAGATACATGGCCTCACAGGGCCTGTCAGACACAAAAAATCAATGGGCCTGTCAGATACATGGTATCAAAGGGCCTGTCAGATACATGGTCTCAAAGGGCATGTTAGATAAATGACCTCAAAGGGCCTGTCAGACACATGGTCTCAAAAGCCTGTCAGATACATGGTTTCAAAAGCCTGTCAGATACCTCGCCTCAAAGGGCCTGTCAGACACATTGCCTCAAAGGGCCTGTCAGACACATGGTCACAATGGGCCTGTCAGATACATGGCCTAAAAGGGCCTGTCAGACACATGGTCTCAAAGGGCCTGTCAGATACATGGTCTTAAAGGTCCTGTCAGACACATGGTCTTATAAGATTTAAATCTTGCCATTTTGTCAATCTGATAGATATATATACTGTTAATTGTAATTTATTATTAGACATTTGAAAGTAACAAAATACCTGCCAAATGTTTTTTGACATATTTTCCTGACCTTCAGACAGGTATTGTAGTGTCTTTCAGTCTGTACACTTACCTTAAAAAAAATCAATACTCATATTGCTTTACATTAAGCTATAATATATAAGTTTACACTCAACTGTAAGCTTTTTAGTATTTCATTTTATGTGAACCCTTTCCGCTTATAAATTTGAAAAATGGCTATACGCAATTAGTATTAAGCCAGAACTGCCTGCGAGTAACCCACCGACTGTTCAGGTTGTATGCTATTTGCTCCACATCAGTATCTTAAGGTTGGAAATGAAGCCTTTTAAACTTAAATATTGTAGGAAAGGTTGAATATTTAACGAGAATATCTAATGGACTACAAACACTGAAAAGATCATATCTGAGAGGTACAGTGCTAGCCTACTATGCTCTTTTACTACACACCTGTTGAAGAATTCTGGCAGTTACCGATGCAGTTCATTGTTCATATCCTCATAGATCTTCTGTGCTTGAACCAGATCTTCTTGTGCCTTAAACATGGAGGCATTGGAGAGGTCAGGACCTGGTTGGCAAAAAAATAAATGACCAGTATTTGTTTCATTTCTGTCCACCTACTACATTATAGTATTAAGCACCTTTAAAAAAAATGGACGCATTCAAGTTCAGGGCCCAGTTGGCAAAAAAATTATATTTATTTATAGTATTAAACCAATGGGCAATGTTCAAACATAGACTTGAATCATCCTGGTAAATCAATGTCCAAACATAGCACAAAGTTAATAGCGACTACTATAACAACAACACAAACAGTTTTTTCCACTGACTTCATGATTTATTTAAGGGATGGTTACAATTATGCACACCGTGGTCGAGTTTAATTAATTTCAGGATAAAGTTCATTTAAAATGTTATTTTTAATCAGTGTTTTATGTTTCTCTCAGAGCTAAATTAATTTAAGGTGCTGAAGTACATGTACTCTGTAATAAAAGAAGTAGCCATAACGCTTGAGTAAACAGAGTGAAATCAACGTTCACATTTTATTTATTTCTAGTATGTGCATGTAAAAAAATTATATAATTGCATTTCTTCAAACATAATTTTAAAAAGATGAAAACTAATTCACTTTTAAACAATGAAAGGAAGATATATACTTGTTTACATGTACTTAAAATCATCAGATGTGTACATGGAGCTTTCATATGTTACAACATGCATACATTTCCCTGCTTTATCAACAGCCGATTGTGACTTGAGCATTTTGAAACATTCAACTGTTTCATCGTATACCATAACAACACTATTTTGGTTAATGAAGTAACCAAATATACCTTAGATATAAAACAAACTGCTTAAAAAAGTAAAGTTACATAAAATATCAATAAACTCTCAGGTATGAAACCATACACCCATTACAAGGATGTTACAACCACTGCTACCTTATCTGCGGCCAAATCAGTTATTGTGACATAGATTTACATAAACATCTCCAAATAAATATAGGTTCAAGGTATAAGGTTTCAGGTATTATGTAATTCTCCCAATGCTACATTACTAATAATAAAAATCTGGCCAATATCACTGCCTCTTAATGACTACAGAAGCAGAGATAATCTGCTAACATCTGTGAACAAAATTACTTGCAATAATCTTTTGCAAAATGCGTAACACTTTTGTTTGCTTCCACGTGGTGTAAATAAAAATATCAGTAATTAAAACTGGGAATGTACAGTTCTTAGTTATGAAAATAGCAATTAAAACTTCTGATAAATTGTTGCTAAGCCACTCATGAAAATATTAAATTCCTCGTATGAATTGTGAATCAAAATACGTAATCTGAACCAATAAATATATTTTATGTTTGCTACACAAAACAATTACAGGAGCTTGTCAAACTGTTGGGAGATAGTGGTGGATGAGGCAGTAATGTGGGTTTTGTGGTTGTGGGTTAGGAGATTTGGCTGAGACAGTTATGTGGTGTTTGTAGTTGTGGGTTTGGAGATAGTGGTGGCTGAGACAGTTATGTGGTGTTTGTAGTTGTGGGTTTGGAGATACAGGTGGCTGAGGCAGTATTGTGGATTTTGTAGTTGTGAATTTGAAGATAATGGTGGCTGGGCAGTAATGGTGTGTTTAAAGTTTTGGGTTTGGAGATATAGGTGACTGAGGCAGTATTGTGGTGTTTGTAGTTGTGAATTTGGAGATAGTGGTGGCTAAGGCAAGACTGTGGTGTTTGTGGTTGTGGGATTGGAGATAGTTGTGGCTGAGACGGTCACATGGTGTTTGTAGTTGTGGGTTTGGAGATATAGGTGGCTGGAACAGTTATGTGGTGTTTGTAGCTATGGGTTTTCAGATAGTGATTGCTGAGATAGTTATTTGGTGTTTGTAGTTATGGGTTTAAAGATAATGATTGCTGAGACAGTTATGTGGTATTTGTAGTTGTGGGTTTGGAAATATTGGTGGCTAAGACAGTTATGTGGTGTCTGTGGTTGTGGGTTTTGAGATAGTGGTGGCTGAGACAGTTATGTGGAGTTTGTGGTTGTGGGTATTATGATAGAGATGGCTGAGGCAGTAATGTGGTGTTTGTAGTTGTGGGTTTGAAGATAGTGATTGTCTGGATAGTTATGTGGTGTTTGTAGTTATGGGTTTGAAGATAGTGATTGCTAAGACAGTTATGTGGTGTTTGTGGTTATGGGTTTGAAGATAGTGATTGCTGAGATAGTTATGTGGTGTTTGTGGTTGTGGGTTTTGAGATAGTGATTGCTGAGACAGTTATGGGGTGTTTGTAGTTGTGGGTTTGAAGATAGTGATTGCTAAGACAGTTATGTGGTGTTTGTGGTTATGGGTTTGAAGATAGTGATTGCTGAGACAGTTATGGGGTGTTTGTAGTTGTGGGTTTGGAGATAGTGGTGGCTGGGTTTTGAGATAGTGATTGCTGAGATAGTTATATGGTTTTTGTGGTTGTGGGTTTTGAGATAGCGATTGCTGAGAGAGTTATGTGGTGTTTTGATATAGTGGTGGCTAAGACAGTTATGTGGTGTTTGTAGTTATGGGTTTGAAGATAGTGATTGCTGAGACAGTTATGTGTTAATTGTGGTTGTGGGTTTTGAGATAGTGATTGCTGAGATAGTTATGTGGTGTTTGTGGTTGTGGGTTTTGAGATAGTGGTGGCTAAGACAGTTATGTTTTGTTTATGTTTGTGGATTTTAAGATAGTGGTGGCTGAGACAGTTTGGTGGTGTTTTTGTATTGTGGGTTTGGAGAAAGTGGTGGCTGAGATAGTTATGTGGTGTTGGTTGGTTCAGTGTTTTCTTTTGGTTGTAGTGGTTTAAAAAGTTGAAGGTTTCCTTCATTTGAATTTCGATAAAAATGTATTGATTTTTTAAGCAGGGGTAAATGAGCAAAAGGTGGTGAAAATGGTCAACCACACTAGGATTTGTACACTATAAATATTGCTGATTTTGATTCATACCTTGTTTATTTTGGGTTCATCCCTTTTCTTTGCATTTTGTTGTACTGTCAGATTGTGTTTGGCATTGTCATAATCGGTTAGTTTCCTCCCTCTCTTTGAAACACGAGCCTGGAAAATGGTTGATATTCAGTAACACAGTAATTTAGTCTTATAAAATTAGTCTTAAAATTCAGTCTCTTATAAAAACATATATTTTATAATAAACCACCTTGTTAGTGTGTCTACAAATATAAACAAGCAAATGCGTTGAATTGATATCCCCCCGCCAAATAAACTTTGTTTATGGAACAGTGCAAATCTATTATATAAGGTAGAATTATTTAGTGTAGGGTATTTATAAATAGGTCATAAATAATTGTATTTTTTTATGAAAAATCACAAACAACTCTTGCTCTTTTCTCTGGACACCATATCCAATTTTTTGAATGGTTCAATGGCAATATTTGATTTTACCTGAAATATTGATGAATGTTTACGAAATAATAATTATCCCATTTTTGTGGAATGATTGTAAGGTATCACTCACCGTATTTGTGGAATGTCTCTCAGATATCACTCACTAGTATTTGTGGAATGTTTATAGGTATCACTCAACCCTATTTGTGGAATGTTTATAGGTATCGCTCAACTATATTTGTGGATTGAGGAATGTATATAGATATATATCACTCAGCCATATTTGTGGATTGAGGAATGTTTATAGGTATCACTCAACCGTATTTGTGGAATGTTGATAGGTATCACTCAATCGTATTTGTGGTATGTTTATAGGTATCACTCATCCGTATTTATGGATTGAGGAATGTTTATAGGTATCACTCAACCGTATTTGTGAAATGTTTATAGGTATCACTCATTTATATTCGTGGAGTGTTTGCAAGGAATCACTCACCCGTATTTGTGAAATGTCTTTAGTAATCACTAACTCGTATTTGTGCAATGTTTGCAAGGTACATTAATCAATAACCCATTTTTGTGGAATGTTTACGAGGTATCACTCACCCGTATTTGTGGAATATCTTAAGTAATCACTAACCCGTTTTGTGCAATGTTTGCAAGGTACATGAATCAATAACCCATATTTGTGGAATGTTTTCGAGGTATCACTCAACCGTATTTGTAGAATGTCTTAAGTAATCACTAACCCGTTTTTGTGCAATGTTTGCGAGGTATCACTCGCCCGTATTTGTGGAATGTTTGCGAGGCACCACTCACCCGTATTTGTGGAATGTTTGCGAGGTATCACTCACCGTATTTGTGGAATGTTTGCGAGGTATCATTCACCCGTATTTGTGGAATGTTTGCGAGGTATCACTCACCCGTATTTGTGGAATGTTTATAGGTATCACTTACCCGTATTTGTGGAATGTGTGCGAGGTTTCACTCACCCTTATTTGTGGAGTGTTTGCGAGGTATCACTCACCCGTATTTGTCAAATATTTATTGGCATCTCTCAACCGTTTTTGTGAAGTGTTTGAGAGGTATCACTCACCCGTATTTGTGGAATGTTTATAGGTATCGCTAACCCGTATTTGTGGAATGTTTGCGAGGTATCACTTACCCGTATTTGTGGAATGTTTATAGGTATCACTTACCCGTGTTTGTGGAATGTTTATAGATATCACTTAACCGTATTTGTGGAATGTTTATAGGTATCACTTACCCGTATTTGTGGAATGTTCGCGAGGTATTATGTGAGGGGCTCCTGCACACTCTCCTTTAACTTCTGCAGGTAATCTTGCCATAGCACGTCCACAGTCTGAAATCAACCTTACATGATAAAAACAGCAGTGTCATTGTGTCAAATGTCTCAACCTTACAGGGTAACAACAGCACAGTCATTGTGTCAAATGTCTCAACCTTACAGGGTAACAACAGCATAGTCATTGTGTCATATGTTTCAACCTTACATGGTAACAACAGCAGAGGCATTGTGTCATATGTCTCAATCTTACATGGTAACAACAGCACAGTCATTGTGTCAAATGTCTCAACCTTACAGGGTAACAACAGCAGAGCCATTGTGTTAAATGTCTCAACCTTACAGGGTAACAACAGCAGAGTCATTGTGTCAAATGTCTCAACCTTACAGGGTAACAACAGCACAGTCATTGTGTCAAATGTCTCAACCTTACAGGGTAACAACAGCACAGTCATTGTGTCAAATGTCTCAACCTTACAGGGTAACAACAGCACAGTCATTGTGTCAAATGTCTCAACCTTACAGGGTAACAACAGCAGAGTCATTGTGTCAAATGTCTCAAACTTTACAGCGACATGCTCATGACTTGCAGACCCATCTTTTATGAGTAACACTATTACTTGGCATTATTCAAAAAGTCTTAAATCCATAAGTAACTGATATTTATCTTTTGATTCAAAGATGGCTCAGGACTGGATTCAATAATTTACTTTATTTAACAGGGGTGTGATTTTGGTATGAATCAAGTAAGTCATGATTTTGGTAGCACATCAGGAGTGGATAATGCTTCACTTTTAAAAAGGTCTAAGAACAATGTGTATAACTAACTTCAGCTGAACAGAAAATTAACCACACCCAAATTAAAGCAGTACACTGCAACTTTTCATAGACCTTAACAATATATCAATGGCAAAACTTTTGCTTATGAGTTTAAACAATTACATGTATAATAATTAAGCATGTCAGATCGTTTACTTACTGTGAGTATATTGGTAAGCTGTGCATGGTTTTCCCATTCTGGCTCGTATGCCTCTGATACAGCACCATAGAACGCCTTCGAGGCCACTGACAATGCTGAAAATAGGCATGAGCCACGCTCTGTGAAAAGGGGGTTTAATGCATTTGTATGAATTAAACTATACATATATAGACATACAAACTATAGGAAACAATTTATATTGACATACAAACAAAACTGAAACATTACATAATATAACTGATGGCCACCCATCAGACAAATGAATGAAATGAATGTTCTGGACAGATTTTGAGATATTATGAATTAATTTACATTGACTTATTCAACTTATCTAATTAAATCAGTTGTTACAAACTCAGCAGTACATGTGAATGCATTTTCATTCAATTAGTCTTGTTGGATTGCCTAAACCATTTGATAGCTATCAACGGCTACAAAGCAAAATGCATACTTTGTGAATGTATGTAAACCTGTTTATGTTACTTTCTCTTTAGCCAGTATTAACTGGTATCAACCAATATCTAATTATTTTGAAATCATATTCATTGTGATTTGAAAAGTTCATTTTCTTTAGTCAAATAATCACATCTTTAATACTACTTCAATGGTTGACAGTAGTAATGTCATTTTTTATACATCAGGGGGGTGTTTTAAAATAACATGAAAGCCCTGTACAATTTAAATATGTAGGTCTAAATGACATATTATTTTGACATTTATAATCACCAACATGGTGTTAGCCTGACACTTGTCATGTTTCAACCTCTTGAAAAAATACTCTGTTGGATTACTATGTTATTCTTGACAATCCATACAGCAATGCAAACGTCCTATTTAAACACATTTGATAAATTGTATGAATTATCAGCATGATGTGAATCTGATTCAGTTCCTTGAATGATTTTAGAATAAAACTTCGTATTAACTGAAAATTAACAAACAGTTACTGTTATTTATGTGAATACTGTCTTAACCCTTTCCCGCTCAGAAGTAACATGAAAATGGCTTTGTGCAAACAGCATAAAACCAGAACAGCCTGCCTGTAAAGTGCAGTCTGTTCAGGTTTTATGCTGTTTGCTGCTTAATAATCAATATCTAAGGGTTGGAAATGAAGCCTTTAAAACTTCAATCTAGTAAGAAAGGTCGTTCATTAAATTTAAATTTCTAAAGGAACAATGTGTGCATCAAAATACATATCTAAGTGGTAAAGGGAAAAGGAAATCATGAGTAAGATCCCAACACAAGTGTTGAAGTGATGTCATGGTACTCATGTTTCACTCTGGACACACATGAATGTTTCTTTATTTCAAAGTCACTGTCTACTGGGCCCATCCAGGAATGTAACTAGAAAGTTGCCCGATATACAACTTTAAGAATGTTTAACACCATCAAGCTTGAATAAAAATTCTACGCCATGAAATTACAAGCAATAACTTCTGCAGTTGCAACAATATCAATGTTGTTGAAAATAAATTGTATATCCGATATATAAAATAAAAGTTACTTGTGGTGTTCATATTCATAACTTTTTTATCTAACAAAACGTTCTTCATTTTTGTTAGTGGACACAAAATTGCAAGCACAGTCATTAACACTAGATACAATGAAACACTGTAATGAAAACAAGGGATTTTAATAAGTATTTTCAATTTTGTTTTTTTATTTTACATTTAATTCAAATTAACTTTAGATAATACTTAGATTACCAAACATGTTCTTTTCCATGAATAAAAAAAATACATTATCTTCAGTTTGGGAACCTTTTTTGACTTGCTGATTGGTTTGTTAATTATTTACTTCTTAGAATACAAAGTAAACTGCTGCTAAAAGTATTTTGAATATTGAAAGAATAACACATGATATTAACATAAACCAATAGTGGGTGTGAGACCGTTTTTTGACCACCGTTCAATCATACATTATCTTAAAATACATGGAATGGAATATAAAGTACTTTTATAATTTACAACTCTATACCCATATATAAATAAACAAGAGGGCCATGATGGCCCTGTATCGCTCACCTGACTAACCAAATACAATCCCAACCCAGATTTCATCAAGATAAACATTCTGACCAAATTTCATAAAGATTGGATGAAAACTGTTACCTCTATTGTCTATACAAGGTTTTTCTATTATTTGACCTAGTGATCTAGCTTTTGACATAGTGACCTAGTTTTTTACCTAGTGACCTAGTTGTTGACCCCAGATGACCCAAATACAATTCCAACCCAGATTTTATCAAGATAAACATTTTGACCAAATTTCATAAAGATTGGATAAAAACTGTGACCTTTACTGTCTTCACAAACAAATTGTTGACGGTTTTTCTATCATTTGACCTATTGAGCTAGTTTTTGACCTCAGATGATTCAAATACAATCCAAACCCTGATTTCATCAAGATAAACATTCTGACCAAATTTCATAAAGATATGATAAAAACTGCGATCTGTATTGTCTTCACAAGGTTTTTCGATTATTTGACCTAGTTTTTGACCTAGTGACCTAGTTTTTGATCCCAGTTAACCCAAATACAATTCCAACCCAGATTAGATCAAGATAAACATTATGATTAAATTTCACAAAGATTCGATGACCTCTACTGTCTACACAAGGTTTTTCTATTATTTGACCAAGTTTTTGACCTAGTTTTTCACCCCAGATAACCTAAATACAATCCTAACTCAGATGTCATTAAGATAATTATTCTGACCAAATTTCATAAAGATTGGATGAAAATTGTGACCTCCACTGTCTACACAATGTGTTTCTATTATTTGACTTAGTGACCTTGTTTTTGACCCCAGATGACCCATATACAATCCCAACCCAGATTTGATCAAAATAAACATTCTGACTAAATTTCATTAAGATTGAATGAAAACTGCGACCTCTATTGTCTACACAAGGTTTTTCTATTATTTGACCTTGTTTTTTACCTAGTGATCTAGTTTTTGACCTCAGATGACCCAAATACAATCCTAACCCAGATATCATCAATATAAACATTCTGACCAAATTTTACAAAGATTGGATGATAACTGTGACCTCTACTGTCTACACAAACAAATTATTGACGGACACACGCACGCATGCACACACGCACATACGGACATCATACGGTCACATAAGTTCACCATGTCACTTCGTGACAGGTTAGCTAACAACTCATTTCTTTTCAAATTTGCTAAAATTACGACAGATATCATTCAGAACAACTTAAAAAAATAACAGCAAAGACAAAAAAATAAATCGCTAAAATCTTCCACTTTTCTGATATAAATTTTTAATGAAAAAACATCAAAATGCTAAAAGTTTGCAGGGAGATTCCCATTCCTTGACTTGACAAACTATTAACAAGTCCCCCTATAATGTCAATCAGTTTACATGTCATCCATGCAAATTTATGTCATGACCATATATTTATGACTCTTTCGAGTCTATTGGTAGATGATTTCACCATGTTTTTTTTTTGTTTCGTGTTTACGTCACCATGTTATTTACGAACGTGCTTGTTGAAGTTACTTTTGTCTGCAAACACACATGCAACATTAAAAAGGTTTTTCTCCGCTGTGAGTCCGCAGATGCCTCTGAAGATTAACCAAACATTATAGAGTTATGATGCGATTACCTGTTAATTATTTTCTGTATTTCTTGAATAGAAATTTCAATTTCTTTCCACCAAACTTTAGCGGTCTGCTGCTCTACACATTATTGCATCTAATGCGTCGTTCCACTAAATTTGTTACACTATTATTTGTCATTTTTACAATTTGATACGAACACGTATGGTTATATACCCCAGTTTTGTATTTATATTTTATCTGACGAAATAAAGTTGACATTTTCTCATTATTATTTCTACTGTTGCGGCCACAAGCTTGACCGAACAACATTCTCCTTAAACCATACTTTTCCTTGTTAGTTACAGCCATTATTGTGATAATTTTAACATGCAAAAGTTAACATATATGTCTATATGGTTATAGACAACAACCATGTTATATACACATCTGCGATTAGGGGTTAAGTGCGTTAAGTGTAATGCCTGTGTAACCACATGCCGGCATATGTGTAGATAAGGTTATGACGATAAGAGGCGTCATCTTTCTCACTTGACTGAAATATCGGTCGCCTCGAGATTCGACGGCAACTCACGATGACACGAATCTTTGTTTATTGAAATAGTTTCGGTGTGCAGCATGTCAATTATCGCGTATAATCCTAGTGGAACCATGCTAAAAACACGCAGGGTTTCGTTTTCAAATCCTCGGTGTTGATACTAAAATTTCTTTGTTGGGTTTCGAAATGACGTGTTTATAGGCTAATGCAACACTATGCTGTATAAAGCATTATATTATAAATTGTATTATGCACGAAACAAAGTAAATGCTTCAATTAAAACGAGTTGTTAACGCCCTGATAACTCGTTATCGGCACTTATTAACTCCGCCTTATCATCTCGATTCACCATTGACATCGACTGTGCATGCGTAAAGGTTAATTTTATTCTATCCAGATCCATCTCGTAAAAGACTGCGTATGCGTAACCATTCATATCTTGAAGGGATGAATTACGCAATTTAACCATAAACACCGATGGATCTGCTAATTGGTTTAATAACACCTCTTAACAATTTACAAACATCAAAGATAATTAAAAAAATCCTAAACTTATGATTTCTCCCGAAAACAACAAACTGCGAATTAACATAAGATTAAATAGAAGAAAGAAATGGAAGCATTTCATAACAAAGATGCAATTCATCAAGACACGTAAAGGTGTGCGAAGGTTGTATTTCGCAAACTAAGTGTACACATAACAGAAAACATTGAAAGATAGCATACGAAGGACATGCACCCATAGACGAGCGTTTTCATGCAAGGGTGCTCTGACTTCGGACCTAAACGTGAGCAAACTCTACATTTTCGGTTGCATTAGGCATGCATGTTCTCCAGTTGACATGATTATTACTGCGCAATTATTCGCTTTTTATGACCAAATTTGGCGCACTGATCCATATTATCGTGTTAAGTAATTAATTGTGTCAGAAAATTATATTATTGTCGCAATTTCGTATTTGCTCCATTTAAAGTGACATTATGCGCATCTAACACTGTTGAATTAAGCTGAAAATAATTAACAAGTCAAAAGAGTTAGTTAAAATGTTGTAACTGACCAATTATCTGCAACTCATCTTGCCACCAGTTGTTTAAAAATATATATATTATATTCGATATTTTATATGACTGCGCCAGTCCTCTTGGTCCAGCGGAACTGTCTTTTTATTAGGATCGGAGTTAGTGTTCGTGTGTCGTATGAAAAGATTTAGTTGCAGGAAATTAAATTGATCCGTTTACAAACGAAAGTACGGTTGATATTCAAATGTAGTGAAAACACCAAAAATAAACAACGGTTGCGAAAGACACATATAAACATATGAACTGTTAAATGCGCATAATGTCACTTTAAATTTGCCATCAAATTTGGTAATTTTGTTTATTTTTCTTTTAACCTTACATGCATCCTTTTTTCAGTGTACCGAGCTGCGTTCGTTGCTAAGCCACTGTCAAGAATCAGACGCATCGAAAACAGCCGGATGATACTCAGGGAGGAAATCATTGCATCATCCAATGGCAAACCGTGCTCAGCCAGGACGGATTTTAGCAGACAAGCTGATTCAACATCCTGTTGAGGTGATTTGATCTACTATGTTCACTTTAATGAATAAATGTTTATATACGTGTATAAATTCAAAGTTTTAGCTTCGATATAAAGCATTTATATAAAATTGTGACATAATTAAACCTAAGATATGATGATATATTGTCGTAAAACAAATTATTGGCATTGGTCTGCCTGCAATACGAAATTAAGAGTCGTTGAAGCGTGCCATCAGTAGGGCTAAGAGAGGCACTGTTCCAGCGGAACCAGAGACGATTTCTTCCATACCGTACCCACTTTCCGAATCTTATGCCACTACATCTTCCGAGAATACCGATCGTTTTCTCGTCTACGACAGAGGTTCGGAAGCTGCGCGGTTATTAGTATACTGCAGTCGTGTCGGGTTAGCGTTGCTTGGCGAAACAGATACGTGGTTTATGGACGGGACGCATTCGACAGCGCCACGACAATTCGCACAACTGTTTTGCATTCGAGTGCCACTAGAAGATGGACACGCTACAGTTGCCTACGGTCTCTTACCCGGGAAGCAGCAATAGCACTACGAGGAGTTCCTGACCGCCATCCTGGATTTATGTCTGCGTTAATACGTGCGGCCGTCGCCGTAAACTGTCATTATTGACTACGAGACCGCGATCCACAACACAATGCTGTACTCTCGGTCATCAGCCACAACATCAAATTTCAGGTATAAAGGTTATTGTCGTAACGTTTGCCTTTTTAGGTTATTTCGATATATAAGAATTGTCTTAAGTCTTTTAATGTTGTCAAGATTTTTTTTATTGAAAGCTTCGTTATAAGTCGGGTGTTATTAATATATAATGCAATGGTATAAAGAAGCTGGACATACATTAAATTTATTTAACTTGTCTGTTATTAAACAGGTTTGTTAATGATAACATTTTATATTATAGGGTTGCTAACCATCACCTGACCCAATCGACATATGGAGACGCATACAAAGCGTTGGATTACAGGCCCTTTATCGCCAGGACGAAAATGTTCGACATTTCTTCGGTATGCTAGACGGTCTTGCATTCCTACCAACTCAACTCGTTCATGAAGGCATGGCGGATCTTAGGACGCTCACCCAGAAGCGCTAATACCCGTCGTCGACTACTTTAACGCCACGTATGTGACTGGAACTTACCGTACGTTGATGTCGGGCGGAAAGATGCGATTCCGAGCCGTTCCACCACGATTCCCTCCATCTGGGTGGAATGTTCACACGGTAACCATCAACGACGACGACCAACAACGTCTGTAATCATGGAACGGCGGGTTTCGACATTTGGTTGGACACACTCACCCGTCTTTGTGAAAAGTGGACGAGTGCGTCCTTAAGAATAACGCCATGGTACAGGCAGATGTCCACAAGGCACCGCTCCGGGCAATCTGTTTCAATGAAGCGCAAGAAGGCCACCATCGCTCACCAATGCCGCCTGAGCAGATTGCGCGAGAAGCTGAAAAGGAAGGAGCTTCTTCTACCGGAATTCCTTGAATCCATTGGGAAGTGTGTTAGCTGCTTGCAACTAAGGCGATTTTCCATTTTAGACTCGGTAGTGAAGATGTGCTTTGTTTCAAGAAATTTATGATTTGTTGTACGTTTAATTTTGTTCGACTAGCTTTATAGTATGCTGATGATTACTTTGGGCGATTTGCTTTATTTGCAATTGATTATACATGTACTATTTGACAACAAACAAAATTACAGGATGGCAATTACAACTGGTTTGCATTTTTCTTTCTCAAATATATGTAGATAATATATCATTTGAAAACACCACACTACACGGAGATGGAAGTTTTTATCGCAATGTCTGTCAGGTATCATTTATATTGACAATTAGCGATCTATTTTTTCATACCAAGTAGCGGATTAGACGGTACGATAATATGTTGACGGGGATTTCTTTCGTTACAAAGTCAAATGTCTTAATTGGTAAAAAATATGTTTTGAATCGATAAAATAATATATAAATGATCATTAATACATGCAATAGGCGAAAATCAATGCTTAATTCGCCCATATCCGCAATTGTGTTTGTTTTTGTTTGAATTAACGTGTCGCATCATGCATATATTAATCATGTTGTTTTTGTACTTTACCGTACTCGACCCCAAAATAAAAATCGCTATATTGTTGGTTTTCAACCGATTTCAATCGGATTTTCAGTGATATCCTCAATAAAAACACGTTTTCTTAAGATTCTACCAATATATAGCTATGACCGTGGAATTAAATAGGGTGCCGTCTTAGGCAAAGGGCCCAATATCGAAACCCTCCCCCCCTAGCGGGATTTTGGCACACCTATATTTTCTTGAAGCTTAGGGTATATGTTAACACATTCCGGTTGTTGGATGATAAAGTAGCGCTGGATAAGGAAATGGCGGGGGTGTTTCCATGGTAACCACCGATATTTTTAATGTTTAGCATAGTTGTGTTTAAGATTCAAAACCATTGATTATTTTGGTTATAGCACCTCAAAAACAGGTCTGAAATATTATCAATGTATTTATTATTTATAAGGTAAAAAATAAATTTGATTATCTCATTTGCATATTCATGAATATTAATTAGATTATACAAAAATAGGGTTAAAATGCAGAAATATGCCATTATATAGCATATAAAAACCCTTTTTGTTGTCCTTTTTTATGTTGAAATCGTTGAACTAACAATTTGATGTTTGTAAACTATTTATTTATCAAGATACCACTTAAAAGATGCAAAATATTGCTTAACTACAACAAAAAATGTGGGTGTGGTTGAACCCAACACATAAAAACGATATGTTATGAATTATCAATAATCTAATATCATGTAATATGGCGTTGCATTGCAATTAAGGTCTCTAAGACAGACATACAATTGTCAATACATGCACATAACACACACGTTTCAATATGAATAGCTCGAACTACACACTTTAAGTAAATGTTAATGTTTGTTATCCTTGGTTTTGCAAATAAGAGCATAAGCATAGTAGGTATGGCATTGAATTGGTCAGTATTCAATCATAAATTGCAGGGGTTATGTATCGAACGTTTATCAATCACTGTCATCATCAAAGATCATATCTATGTAGTTGTCAAACTCAACATCGTCATCAATGTCTGAGCCTTTGTCTTCATCATCCGAATTCTGACTGTCTTCATCATCTGGGATCGCAGACAGAATGTCTAACAATTCTGGTGGCAGAATGTTACCCTCCGTCCAATGAAACGTCAGGTTTTCGTTTTCGTCTTTTGTCCAGCCATTGCCGATGGGACCTGGTGTAGTAGCATATGGTACAAGGGCCGCTTTCCATATCAACGACTGATAATTGGCACGAACAATGTGCATTTTCAATGACGAGCGGCATGGTGGTTAAAGACTTAGATCGATTCCATCTGTGTTGGTCAACACATTTGACGACTTCGGCTGGAACTTTTGTCGAAAACAATCAACGCGAAGCTTGTTGATGTCGTCATAATCAGGTTTGTTTGGATGGTACAATTTACATACAAATTGTTCTAGAAGATTGACATCAGTCTCTTTCATGTCTACCTCAGCTCCCATTCTACAAAACACTGGTAGGAAGTTTTCACTCTGTTCTAAGAGCTTCATGGGCTTAATCTTACCTTGGCGAACGAAAGCGCTGGTTGTGTCGCAACCTGTAAACGCATGCAGGCCTAGAAGTGCCTTAGACTGTTCTGCCCCACAGTTTTGTATGATGTCATTGACTCGAATTAGGCGTCTTTTGTTCCCTACTCCAGTATCAAACATGACTTGAATGGCATCTAATTGCTGGACATATGTGAGCAACAGAACTAAAACATCTGTGTCTGGGGATCGCACTATGATTGTTTTATTACTGTATTCCTCAGCGGCATGTTTCAGGTGAAGCATAATCCTGGTACCAGCCTCCTCCTGTGACGAGTACAGCTCATGGACTTGGACAGCATTTGTCTTCACACCGTCTTCACTGGATAAGCATATACACTTTTCACCACTTACAAAGAAAATTCTTCGTCTTTGGAGTGTTGGTGCGTACTTGTCTTTACTTCCTTCTGTAAGGAGCAGTTCAATCAACTGAGTTTTGTTTTCACTGTTGCACATGAATCCTTTCCAATCTCGGGGTAATTTTGTTTTACTTCCTTTTATCAGGAATGTGTCTGAAGCCCCTCTTCGTGTTCTCTCTGTTGACTTGATTGAATCTTCTTTATATGTGTCAGTTACAAAATCAACCCGTTCACATTTTGGAAGGCTCTCGAAGACTTTCTTTGCTAATTCCTCAAATGTTCCTGGCAACCCTGTCATTGCTTGAAGCATGGCATTGCCGTCGAAGATGTAGATCACTTGATTGGAAGCTGGTCGTTTCGGATGCTCAACCCCAGCTTCTAAGCGATGCATCAATTTCGCTTTATCTGTTTTCACAGGACAACCATCTGCCGTGGCTAGTGCCCAGGGAACCGGTCCAAGGGGATAACTGAGGGTTTTGTCTAAGCTAATGTCATGTTGTTCCGAGAGCATTACTAGCTGTCCGAAGAGATTCCGCTCTGCTTTGATCTCAACTACTTTCTTCTGAGACGTCGTCAGTTTCTTCCGTTTCTTTTTGTCATCAAAGGTTTTCAATTTCTGTTTACGCAGTGGTGCATAGAAACTGATTGTTTTTTCTACCAAGCGCTCATTCACAAACTTCGTATGTGCTTGCTGACCAATCTTGTTAGCCTCCAGTATATTCTGTTCAGATTCTTTTTCCAGCGGTGAACCTGATGATATACAATACAGTGCATCTTTATTGTCAACACAGAAGGGATTAACAAAGTTTTCAATCGATGTCAAAACCTTTTGTACGTCTCTCTCAGATGCAGTTTTGTTTGCTTGCCTATTATCCTTGTGTCTGTCGACATCTGTGGTTGACATCTCGGCAAGTTCATATGTCGCCTCTACATAGCTAGCACGAAGATGTCTCGTCATGCACCATCTGTGGTATGCTGCAAAGTTTCTGCTAAATCCTATGATTCCTCCTCTTGATTTGGCATGTCGGTTTATAGTCTGTTCGATTGTGATGTCCACGGCGTTCCTTGTACCCGGGATGTCTGACCTGCTGACACTGAATCCATTCTGTTTGAGAAGGTCTCTTGCCCCTGGATGCGTTGACTCTAAATTTATCAATGTCAAATGGTACACTGACAGGTACTTCGCATAATTCTGGTGATCATACGCAAAGAACAGTGGGCACATCTTTTGGATACATGTAACGTAAAGGTCGAGATCATTCTCCTTTGTTGCACGCAGGAAGGAGAGGATGAGCCATACTTTGTCAATGTAGTCGATCCAGAACTGGGCTGTTTTGCCTAGATGACCTTGTCTCACATTATCTTTGAATTCCAGATATTTCTGGTAGAATTGTACAAAATCGACATATGTGAGCATTTCAGCGAGTTTGTCATGATCTGGACATTCGGCTAATTGTTGCATACTCGCTATCGCTGTCTCGTAAAGCTGATAATCACCATCAACGAAAGAACGTGCAACAAATTCCACAAACAGGAGCCTTTCCAAAGCCTCTAAGGTCAACTTATGGACTCTCATTGCTCTGTTGTAGTGTTTCCCATTCAAAACTTGTTCCAAAGAACCACTAGCACAGATACCCGATTCAATAACTATTTCTGAGAATCCACTGCCTCGTAAACGTTTCCCAAGAGCCCCAAGATATGAAGCAAGTGTGTGAAAAGCACCCAGGTGAATAATTGTCTCTTTATACATTGCAGGGTTCTGCCATGTGATAGAGTATGCTTTCTTGGCCACAGCTAAATCAAATGTCACAAATGTATACTTCTGACCAACGACCTCGGATACTTTTTGTGATTCCTGGAGCACTTTCTGCACTGTAGCATTTTCTGTCATAGGAGCATTCACGGGAGGCAGGTATTCAACAACGGACTGTCTCAAATGTTCCGTTCCTGTGGTTAATGACACCCATCCAGACCAGCTAGGCACTAACTGTTTGTCATGAAGTAAAATTTTCCTACACATGAACCAAGCAAAGTCTGACGCTGATGCTAGTTCGACTGTCTCGCATTCACCAACTGCAATACTTGATGTGTTGATAACTGGTTCAGCCTTGTTGGACAGAAAACATTCTGGGATATTTTCTGGTTGATAATCCACTGATCTAGTTCGTGTTATCTTGGCAGGTTGCGTCAAGGATTCACTTGGATCATCTGCAACTTCGTCGTCTGCTTTCTCTTGAATGACAATCCCATGTGCAGTGTGAGTAGTTCCAGATCCGGATGGAGTCTCCTCATTCAGGTCGAAGTTATCCCAGCATAAATGGGTAATAATATTGTTAGTTGGTGATATCGGTGCTGGGATACTATTCTCCCTTCCAACAGTGCTGTTGCACATGGCCGTTTCTAATTCTAGTATTTGGGAGTAGGATTGACAATGTCCAAAATGATTCATGAGAGTTAGAATTTCAGCACTACCCGTCATATGCCGCAAAGTCATTCCAAGCAAAAGATGTTTTGGCAATTTGAGTCTTCCATTGGTGACTGCGTGACAAAGGTCTTGTCCAAACGAATTAACAAGTCTCTGGGTCTTATTCGACACAGTCGAGTCATTTTTACCACACAAAAGCACCGTAAGAAAATGTTCCAATAAACAAGGCATGTTTTTTGACATTGACAATAAGTTTGATGCCCTTGGTGGCCATTCACTGAATGATTGTCCCTCCTTAAAGTCCAATATATTGCGTCTAAGCATCATGGCGCAATCTTCAACAACACGTTCATCGGATGCTGCCAATTCGAATTCTGTCTCTACAGCCTGACCTTTTAAGATGTTGCTAGAGTAGACAAGCTCACTCCTATAATTTGGTTGCCAAAACTGAATTTGACCTTGAAATTCTCGTAGCAGTTTATTCTTTAGTTTATCAGTTTTGTATGATGGGTTATAGAACTCCGGGCTGTTATCCATCATGAACTGCAAGTACTTTTCGCGTAACATCGTCATACGCATTACATTTCCGCCTTTAACAATAGATTGCTTTACGTAATCACATATGTACGTAAAAGCATTAGCATGAGCTTTGGTGAGACCGTCGTCAATAGCACTTTCCTCTAAGCTTTCCCGTGCTCTGGTGTACGCTTTCCTGCAAGTCGAATGGTAGCATACCTCTTTTGCGATGAGATCTACATTTCTGATTTTACATAATAAATTCTCATCACGCTTTCGATCAGCAGCATCCTTTATACTATTTTCAGCTGTAGCAGTGAGACATTTAGTAAGCTGTTCTTCCTTTCCTTTGATCGACTTGCGTACTTTTCCACAAAATATACACTCGTATGGAAAGAGTGTTGATTTTTCGGATACTCTAGACCGTTTTGATGCACTAGGATACTGAATTTTGGATTCATCGCAGGATTTCCTCTTGAGATAGCTAGATGAATTTGTAAAGCTTTGGTAACACCATCTATGTACGCCATGAATATCTTGATTAACCTTTTCAGGAACTAAAGAACAAATGTCATCTAGGCGAATGAGTTCATCATCTGAAGCCTGTCTTTCAGTCACAACACTCTTAATCTTTTCAAATGTTTTGTCAGTCAAAGGTTTAATAGTGGTGTCAGATTTGTTTTGTCTAAAGTGTATAATGCATATCTTTTCGCCAACATTTTTAGCTGATCCTGATTTTCTCTTGCTTGATCTTTTAATTCTAACTGGACGTTCCTTGCCCATGGTATCTGGTTCTTGTAGCCTGAAAACATACAATAAC